>NW_016690400.1:1115713-1205887 GCF_001604755.1 Lepidothrix coronata
TGTCCAAACAACCTCCCTAGAAGGCCCTGTTCTGACCCTAAACATGGTGTATACAGTACAGAGCAGACAGAGCAACGCTAACAATAACATTATACTGTCCTTAACATCAAAAGGGAACTCAGTATTTTCAAAAACTGTTGTAGCAGGTCTGAAAGAGAAGAAGGAGGTGAGAGGCTGGAAACAACTATCCCCCCCTGTTCCCCCAAAGGGCTGGGTGCGATTTTTAATAAGGCCCCAGAGGTAGCAACCCAAACCAGGACAGTCAGATTACCTTACAGCATAGTTAAAAAGGAGAGTCTAAACTCTACTGTGTGCTTCTGCTAATTCTGACACCAGTGATACCAAATGTTGCCATTGAAAAATATTTGTACTATAACAGGTTACCAGCACACCTACTCTTGTTTCCTCGTAGAAAAAGAAGGCAGACCTACCTTTAAAAATTTCTTCCTATACTGCATTTCAGTAATTGTGTTTTCAAAAATAAACTAAACAGATACCATCATGGAGTTTCTTGGCTTCTCTCTGTAATGCTATTCCTGAGGCATATGCTTCTATACATCCTTGGCTACCACACAGGCACTCTGGTCCATCTAAGGATACGACAATATGCCCAAGCTCAGCAGCACAGAAAGAACTGCCATGGATCAGTTCATGCTGATGAATGATTCCACCTCCGATTCCTGCAAAGGTATGAAAACTTCTATGGTTAGAAAAAAGACAAACAACCACCCCACAACAGTTTTTAAAGGCCCCAGTTCTGCAGGACTGATATTTCCTTATTCTAATACAGACAAGATAAAATAATTTGCATCAGTGATGATCTACACTGGAAATCAAAAATTACTGGTTACTAAAAGAACTCTTCTCCATTTGACACACCTAATAAGCAAGCTCACAGCTCCCTCCTATTCATATATGTATCAAAATTATATATAATGCTTATCTTTTCTTAAAAAGCCTATGGATGGTACTGAACTATGGCAGATCTTTTTAAGCTTGTGAGTCATGCTCTTTATACAGAAAACTGTCCTTCCAGGTGGCCTTAAAATTTTGCACTTCAGAGAAGTTTTAATGCTGTACTGAGACAGTTAAACCTGTGTGCTAAAGAGCCAGGACACTAAAACCTGCAGGTCTCTGCTGCCCCTTCTCAAACTCTGGGTGTGGACTGATCAGCTAGTTATTACTGCCACCATCTAAAGGACTATATACTTAACAAATGAGAAAAGTTACCCCACATTTGCATTTGAGTTATACTAAGCATCATCTCTCATATTTAGTTGCTTATATTCTAGATACATTTCCTGATCTGACTTGTATTTCTGAAAGAGAATTAAGCTATAAAGCTGAAAAAATGCAAAATTATTCCAGTTAAAGTTGCCTAGATTTTCCTTACTTGCCTGCATAGCTGTATCAGGCAGAATTTCTTTTATCAAGAAGCTTAAACTGTGGAAGAGGTTTCATTTGCCTGAATAAATTAAAAAGTACCCTAAAAGACACAAATAAGAATAGCAAAAGGATTTTTGGTTTAAGAACCTAAAATATTAGGGTTTTCTAGGCATAGTGGTAGTGTTTATATTTTTAAGATCAGCTGAGCCTCTAAGTGATGCTACTGGACTTTGGGTTTCATTGAACTGTAACACACCCACCTGTACCAGTAATGAGTGTTACAAAATTTTCTACTCCTTTTCCATGACCAAATTTCCTCTCTGCTAGAGCAGCACAGTTTCCATCATTGTCCACCCAGACTGGCAGGTGAAGAGCATCAGATATTGGAGTTCTGAGATCCACAGAGCTCCACTCCTGAATGAGTTTTGTAGAGTGAAGCACAATTCCTTCTCGGGGGTTTACACGTCCACCTGTGGAAATACCTAAGTCCCAGAAACATAGGAGAGAAAAATCAAAACAAAGTCTCTGTGATACTTAAGTAAAAGACCTGTTTTTCTTTTTGTAATGACAAGAATTTTCATTTCTAATACTAGGCTTTGAAGCAGAGCATGGAGTAAAAATTTCCTAAGTATTACTGGCAGTGCAACTTTTGACATGTAAAGGTACAGAATCATGGAAAGGGGGGGGTTGGAAGGGACCTCCGGAGATCATCTACTCCAACCCCTCTGCAAAAGCAGGTTCACCTAAAGCAGGTTGCACAGGATTGTGTCTGGGTGGGTTTTGAGTATCTCCAGAGAAGGAGACTCCACAACCTCTCCAGGCAGTGTGTTTCAGTGCTCAGTTACCCTTAAAGCAAAGGAGGTAATTCGTAGAATGCCACTGCTCTAATCACAGTGCACCAAGTGTCCTTAAGACCGACTAGATAGGTATAGGTTAATGTTAAGTCAAAGAATTAATTTTCCTACTTCAGGCAAGGTTGCAGCAAATCACTTAATAGGTGTGTTTCTTGTTAATCATGTACAAAACACATATTAGCAAACTGTACAAAATAAATTATTCAAATCCTGAAAAATTACTAATGTCCTGAAGTCTGCTGTAACTCTCAAGTCTTAGGATGACCAGGATTTAGTCATCCTAGGATGACTAAAGATTTAGGAAAAGAATCACTGGACCAGTGATTTCTACTTAAAAATACACTGTTTTTGTGAAAAATCAAATCTGTTCAGAGATTTGTCTACTGAACAGAATAATAACCAGTAACAGGCACTATTAGCCAAACCAGTTTTCCCTAGCTAGAGAGGCTTCCAAAGTTGATAGACTCTCTTGGGACCTTTGAAAAGCAGGGCATTATTATGGAGGTATTTAGCTCTAGAAATGAAGTTTGAACATTTTATTGTAGTGCTATTTCTCTACAGATGGTTCCAGGGTTAACATTATAATGGAAAGCAGCCACAAAACTTCTAAGACAAGCAGCTGAACCGAACATTAAAGCTGTAAGAGAGATCTAATTTGAAGGTCTTACATTTCTTCTTATGGCTTTGTGTTCTTAACATGGTTTTTAAAGAATACAACATCTTCAAATTAACTTTTCTTGTGTCATTCAAATAAGTTTTGGTCTGGAACAAACTACTTTTCCTACAGAGTACTTCTCAGCTAAAATGAAGATTCTATGTCCTCCTTAAAAATTCAGGACACATTAATCAACACCCTCATAAATAACTGTAACATGTAAGGTCAAACATCCCAGTCACCATTAAACTGAAGAAGTCCTGTCTGGTATAAACAGCTTAATGTGGAACTCTACTGCAGGTGCAAGTAAACTGGAAGTCAGCAAAAAGGCTGCTTTTGTCAGCTGCAAATTTATTCCTTAACATTCTAGCCATTTTAGTCTGCCCTAGCATAACTGAGGACTCTGCTGCACGGTCGATCCTAGCCCTAAAGAAAGGCTTACAGATGGTAGAAGAATCTTGACTCAGCTGCAGTTGTTTCAAGAGCTGTTTTGATATAAATCTGATTCACAACTCCAAGACAGCAGGGAGCTTCAAAATCCATAAAAGCTACGTACCACACTTTTTACATATAGTTTACTTAGCTGATTGTTTTCATGGCTGTTACAAACTGGAGAAACCTCAGTCTTTATAGCCAGCTTCTCATTTTCACAGTCGTTTTAAAAAGCTTGTTTAATATAATTTATGATTTAAGAGCTTAAAATACAAGAGATCCATTTTAGAAAGATGTTTTAAATTAATGAGTAGTGATTTAATTCTTAGATGAAAAGACAAAGTTAGTATTTGTTAACTTACCTACTCCCAAAATCCTGCAGTTTACATTTACTGCCTCTGATGCAGCCTCTACACACATCTTCAGAATTAATTCCAGTCTGTCTTCATAGGTTTTAGGGTTCAGCTGGGTATACTTCTTAACTATTTCACCCTAGAAATTAAAAACAACAAAAGAAATGTTGTTTTTAGAGAAATGTACTTAATGATGAAATGTCTCCTTAATTTAAATTACAGGTCAATTTGAAGATAGAGAGCTATTACTTATCTTTTAAAAAAAAAAACAAAACAGATGCTATGGTTTAGATCTCAGGACTACAGGCAAGATTCCTGACAGGCAAGTTGTCAAGATTCCTGACAACTCTGGGGGACAAGTTTGCAGGATTAGGCATTACATTCCACTCCTGTAATCAGCCTCCCCTGTCTGAAATTAAATACACATTTTAAGGAACACATGGCTTGTGTAAGGAAATATCACCAGAGCTACTGAAAGTGTTGTTGGGCATAAACTGTGATATAGCAACACACTTAAGCTCAACACTAAAGTGTTAAAGAAAAAAAAAAAAGAGTAGCAATTGCTATAAAGAAGAGAAAAAACGCAGTGCTTTAAAAATAAAGTATTTCCAGTTTGACTACATAAAAGGTTTGTGTGGTGTCACAGACACCGCTGTGTAGAGTCAGCCAAAGAGAAATGCTAAGAATTTAAAGGCAAAATTTACTATCCTTTCAGAAATAACTTTTCTTCTAAGCAATTATACTTCTGAGTCACTTGTAATATTTCTGGAGTACCATCTACTGTGATATATCATAGAATCACAGAACAGTTTTGGGTTGGAAGGGACCTCAAAGTTCACCTAGCTCCAAGCTCCATGCTGTGGGCAGGGACACCTTCCACTAGGGCAGGCTGCTCAAAGCCCCATCCATCCTGGCCTTGAACACTCCCAGGGATGGGGCAGCCACAGCTTCTCTGGACAACCTGTTCCAGTGCCTCACCACCCTCACAGTAAAGAATTTTTTCCTAATATCTAATCTAAACCCACTCTCTTTCAGTCTGAAGCCATTACCCTTTGTCCTGTCACTACATGCCCTTGTAAATATGTTGGACAGGGTGGGGAGGATCCAGGAGGAAAGGGTTATTTTTAACCCTAGGAGTCATGCAGTGGTAATAGAAGTATTCATTATGCATGCCTATAAGAAACTAATCTTAAAGAAATGTTCATCTTGCAGGACTAAGCCAGGGATCTGCAGAAGGTACACAGCTTAATAATGTTATTCTCCCTGTTATATCCCATGTACAACGTGTCTGAGTGAATTGCACTAAATTAATGCAACTAAGCAAAGGGGAGTAACAAACATGGTTGACTCATTGTTGCCAAAAGAACTGTCAATGGTTTTGAGTACTAGATCCCACCATCTCAGCATCACATGAGCAAGAGATTTTGTGGATTTTCTATGTTTAGTTTCCTCTTCACTTTTAGTTTGGAAGGGGAGGGAAATCAGAGGAAGTTGTTTTGGAAGACAAGGCTGCAGCAGACATTATGAGAAGACACAACAGCTTTTAAAAGGAATTTTTTAAAACTCAGTTATTTGTGAGAATTACATCTCAGATTCTGCCATTTGCTGTTGAATGTCTATATCTGGTATGTAAATTTTATTATGAAAGTCTGATCCTGTTCACTCTGATTTGCTAGCATTTCAACTATCATAAATGCCAGCTCAAACTACACCCAGCAAAGTGGACAGAATTTTTTTTAAAATTCATTTTCTTCCAGGCTGTGTTGACAGAAAAATGTGTCAATTTTACTTCTAAAAGAATTACACTTTTAAAAGTTGTCTTTAAGACTTCGAAGATCTGTCAGATGTCTTTTAAAAATTCTGGACTGTATCAGCTCACTTAACATAGCCCTTCATCTTTCTGCAGGCATCTTACTTTGCTCTCTGGGTAACTATATCTAACTGATGTAGTCAGCAGCTATGACCCCACACCATCAAACAGGCTTTGCTAGGTTAACATCAGTCTTAGAAGAGCAAACGAGCAGGCAAATTGCATTAAGACTTTAGGAGAGGTGCAACAAATGAGGGAAAAAAAATCTTTATCCTTCAACAACAAAAGTCAGTAGGACTAATTTGCTTTGGAGCTCTTTTGCATCATAAGCCCATATCGTCGCTGCAGGAACAGAACAACAAAGGTCAATGGAGTTTGCAGAATATCCAGAAATACAACTGAATATTTACCTTCATACTGACAATTGCTACTCGGAGATTTGTTCCACCTAGATCCACAGCCAGAGCACTCTGTGTCTCTAGAATATGGTCAATATCCTGAGAGATATTATCTTTGACAGGAGGAAAACAGAATTTCTTTTGCAACGGTTCTTTGAGGTCAATAGATTTAAGGAACTTCAAGATCCTTGGAACAGCATTACCATCTCCATATATTTTTGAGCTGTAATACACATAAAAAAAAAAATCCATGTAATTGGAAGTAACGTTGTAATCTGTAAAATTCTTTATATGACAGAAGACTGTAACACTGTGTAATTACAAAATTATGCTCTGGCTACTATGACAGTACTGCAGCTCACACTACACAAGGCTGTCACAAGATATGGC
The DNA here is from genome assembly GCF_001604755.1 of Lepidothrix coronata. Taxonomy (NCBI): domain Eukaryota; kingdom Metazoa; phylum Chordata; class Aves; order Passeriformes; family Pipridae; genus Lepidothrix; species Lepidothrix coronata. The sequence goes on from NW_016690400.1 coordinate 1,121,992, forward strand.
AGAGTGTGATACTGAAGATCACACAATAGACTGTGCAAGTGTGGCACTAGCTCCATTTTGGAATACAAAACTGGAATGTAGAAAACTGGAAGTTAGTGATGCCAAAAACCCCTGTAAAATTAAGAGTTTGATGAAGGAACCCACATCATAATGCAAAATAACAACATAAAAATTATGGACAGTTTATGTATGTGCTACAGGCCCAAACCAAGATGTACTTATCACACGGATGACAACTACATAATAATAAACTGTACATTCATGTACATCCATTTCTAAAATATCATCATACATGGTGTCAGACATATGGTATTACAGAATTAAGTTTTGTTGCTCTATTTAGGTTCTTAAGAAATATACTTTTGATTCTTGTCCTTACTTGGACAAATATACTCTCCTGAAGTTTACAAGAACTTATACATTAAAGAAATGAGGGTCAGTACTGTAGGGCTGAAGGATAATGAAAAGCATACTGCTATAATTCTGCAGCTTCCCTGGAAGCTTGCAATCAGGATTCTCTACATACCATGCCTGAAGTCAATTCAGCTATGAAGCACTATGTCACAGAATCAAAGAACAGTTAGGGCTGGAAGGGATCTCTGGAGATCATCTAGGCCAATCCCCACGCCAAGGCAGGGTGACCTAGAGCAGGTAACACATCTAGGTGGGATTTTAATGTCTCCAGAGAGGGAGACTCCATGACCTACCTGGGCAGCCTGTTCCAGTGCTCTGCCACCCTCAATGTAAAAGTTCTTCCTCACTTTGAGGTGACACCTGTATTTTGGTTTATGGCTTTTGCACCTCATCCTGTTGCTGGGCACCACTGAAAAGAGTCTGGCACCATCCTCTTGACACCTCCTTTGAGACATCTGTATGTATTGATGAAATCCCTTCTCAGGCTTCTGTTCTTCAGACAGGCCCAGCTTCCACAGTCTCTCCTCATAAGAGAGATTCTCCAGTCCCCTAATCATCTTTGTGGCCCTCTGCTGGAACCTCTCCAGTAACTCCTTGTCTTTCTTGAACCAAGGAGCCCAGCACTGGAGACAGCACTCCAGATGTGGCCTTACTAGGGCTGAATAGAGGGGGAGCATCACTTTCCTTGACCTGCTGACCACACTTTCCAGTGCACCCCAGGATCCAACTGGCCCTCTTGGCTGCAGGGACATGCTGCCAGCTCATGGTCACCTTGACATCCACCAGGACTCCCAGATGCTTCTCTGCAGAGCTGCTCTCTAGTAGGTTCTTATAGTCCTTCCACGTGGCCTGTCCCTTTTTCCACCATTTCATAATTTTTTTTTTGTTTGGAGATTTACTAGAAGCCTCCTGCTCATCCACACATGTCTCCTGCCCCATTTGTCTGATTTCTTGCTCATGGGGACACACTTTTCTTGAGTTTGGCAGTAGTGGTGCTTAAACAATGACCAGCTCTTTGGGAATCCTTTCTCTTCTAGAGCCCTAATCCATGGGATTCCTCCAACCAGGTCTTTGAAGACGCCAAGGAAGACTCTGGAAGTTTAGGGCTCTGGTCCTGCTTACTGTTTTGCTTCCCCCATGCAAGATGCCAAGTTCCACCATCTCATGCTCACTGCACCCAAGGCTGCCTCCAACCTCCACATCTTCAACCAGTCCTTCCTGGCTGGATAGTACAAGGTCTAGCCTTTTGTCATTGGCTCCTCCACCACTTGCATTAAAAAGTTATCTTCAGTGATCTGCAGGAACTTCGTGGACTGTGTGTGCCAAACTGCGTCATCCCTCCAACAAACACCAGGCTGGTCAAAGTCCCCTGGGAGAACCAGGGCCTGTGACTGCAAAGGTATTTCCAGCTGCCCAGAGAAAGCCTCATCAACTTCCTTCTCCTGATCAGGTGGCCTGTAGTTAACACTCACAACAGTGTCACCCTTATTAGCTTGTCCCTTAATTCTTACCCATAAACTCTCAACTTGTTCACCTGCCCCTGGGTAGAGCTCGATACATTCCAGTTGCTCTCTCACATAAAGAGAAACTTTGCTGACCTGTTCTTTCTAAAAAGTACATACCCATCCATGACAACATTCCAGTCGTGAGCTATCCCACCATGTCTCAGTAATTGGAATGAGATCATGGCCTATGACTGTTCTTGTTTATTGTCCACGCTGCACACATTTGCATACAGGCACTTCAGAGAGGATCAGGCAATGGGGTTGCTTGAAGGGGTATAAGAGGATTCACCACTGCCATAAACACCCTTGATGTGTTTAGCCCTATGATTCTTATCTTATTCTATGCACTGGTTGGTATGACCTACTCCCCAGGAGGAAGCAATGGCACAAACATTGCCACTTTGGACCCCAACCCTGAGTCCTTCAGTTTAAAGCCCATTTCACCAAAACTGGCCAGCCTGCCTGCTGCCAAAGATTCTCTTGCCCTTTTTAGACAGGTGGATCCCATCACTTCCTAATAGGATACAATCATTAAAGTACAACCCCTTGTCCTGAAAGCCAAAACCTTCTCAATGGCACCAGCCACAATGCCAAATGTTGAGCTGCATTGTGTCAGCTTCTGGCTGTTCCCATTTCTCTAACCAGTAGGACAGACGAGAAGATGACTGGGACAGTGATGCTTTTTATGTGCCTTGCCAGGCCTTTATGGTCTTCCTTGATCCTGCTCATTTTTTGGCTTGTGGCATCATCTGTACCCACACGAAAAAGTGTCCTTCAGGCACAAGGCAGACGTAGGCACAGGGAATGTTCTCCCCCCATGCTGCTCCTGTGGAACAAGCTCTCTTAATCATGCTATCTAAGTTTTAACATATGAATTTTGTCCTCTTGGCTTTCTGTTGAATGTTAAATTACTAGTTATATCAAAACATTACGAGTGACATTTTGCTCTACAAATATGAATGTGCATACCAGACATTGCACTATGATTCGGAAACGAAAGTAATTTGTAACCTCAGATTAGCACGTTAAAAGCACTCCCATCAAATACAGTGAACCACCTCAGGACTAAATGCTTTTTACTCCACTGCTTTAACATCCCTTCAGATGAATTAAGACAACTGTACTCACCATGGATATTGCTTACCAAACTGAAGCTGTAGAGCATGCAGAATCTTATCCTGTGTATCAGCATCACGAACGTGAAGAACATTTTCACCTAGATGACAAAAGTCAACAAAATAGGAAAGATCAGTTCCTCAAATTACATTAGAGTATAAGAACTGCTTTAGAAATGAAAAAAATTGTTACTTTTCTTTCCTCTGAGGAGGAAAGATGCCCACCAGATCAACGTTGCTCTGTATCAATTATGTGCCTCCCCTTGCTCCCAATAAAGCAATGGTGACACCTATGATACAATATCCTGTACTACAGAACACTAGCAAGTGTTTGTGTTCCCCAGAACTCTATTATTAACAATGCACAAATGAAAACGGGATAAATGGCTATTTGGGCCTTGTCTATATACCTGAAATCCCACAATACAACTACTTCCTGAAGTGGTGAGCAGTTCATATTTTGGAAGTGAAATTTTTACACTTATCAAACATCAAATTAGCTATGAAGTAAAACAATTAGTTACCTATTCTGCTAAATGGAATTCACTGCAAATGGAGATATATTTTCACTTGTCTATAGATAAAAGCCCCGTTATCTTATGTATCACACATAAGCAGGACTAACATGATAGAGGTATAGCAAGTGAAGCTTTAAAATGGGTGAAAAATCACGTTGCGCAAGTGATACTGCAAGATGGCCTCTATTAAGTGTTCATTTGACTTTATCCTGGGAAGGAAAAAAAAACCCCTCAGAACCAGAAGGAAATCAGTCAAGGAAGCACGTACCTGTTTCTCTTCCCGTCTGACGTGTCCCCAGGTTAATGACAGGTGTACCAAATGCTCCCACCTCTCTGACACCACAGCTGCTGTTACCGATCATACAACCAGCATGAGCAACCAGCTGAATGAACTGGTCAAATGGGACATGCTTTACTGCCCGAAAATTGGGATGATGTTCGATGCCCTTCTTCCTCATCACGCGAACCATCTCTTTGCTTCCTGCAGAAAAACAAGGTAGAATAAATTACTCGAGTTCTATTTTAAAATGGAAGTCCAGACAAGTAAAGGAGACAGCAGCTAGCCATTCACTCAGTTGCCAGCTCTGAGTAAGTTTTGTTCTCTTATTATTTAAGTTGCATAGCTAGGCACATGAGCCCACGTTTGACCCAAAAATCCACTGCAAAAGCCCCTTCATAGTTTGAAGTTAATTTACGAGGCACTAATATTGCTCCTACATGTCACATGACTTCCCTTCTAAAGGACCCTTTTATGTGTCCCTCTGTCACGAAAGTATTCTACTCACCTGCATCCACATTAGGGAACAGAACAAGTGTTCTCTTGTTGAAGGAGATGAGTGCATCTAGTGTCAGCTCAAACATCTTTATGGAATGTTTAATATCTGTGGTTACAGGATGTTGGAGAGCAACTATATAATCTCTAGTTTTGACATCTTCACCTGTCCAAATGGAGGCAAAGAAAGAATTTTTTTAATTGGCATGGAATACCAAGAGGAAGGAAGGTCATACTTTTGAAAATACTGATGTGAAAGCCTGAAGAGTGAAGGCACTGAATGGGATACCTAACACGTAAGTATCAATGCTACAATAAACCTGAAGGGAGTTACAGGGTGATCTACCCTGTTATTTGCCTCTTTAAGCACATTACATAACTTTATAGAGACCACTACCTAAACCTCAGCAAACTGTTAACTTGCAAGCCTACCTCTAAAGCTTTGCAAGACTATACCAGGATCAAGGAGCTGTTCTCACAACAGTGTAAACCTGCAATAAATCCTGAAGCTGCTCTGATTTTCCATCACTTGTCCATCCTCAAGCAAAACTTCATTTCCATTTCTTTAAAACAGTCAGTCATACTTGTTTTAGTACATTTGATAGAAACTGATCTGCAAAACATACTGATCAAGAAAGACTCCAGCTTCCAACTACACAGGTTAGTGCACCCTATAGGAGACTGCTTTGGTAAAGATAAAAAGAAAGCACAACCCCCCATTATTTACAGGATTTGTAAGTCAATGAAAGTGAAACACCAAGCCCCTTTGGTGCATGTTGCCTTGTTGCAGTGCATTCCTCAAAAAAAAGTTCATAATACAAATTCTGTTAGATTTTCTTTTTATATTAGGCCTGAGCAGCTTTGATTCTATTTAAACACATCCTTTACACGAAAATAACTGTTCATGTAAGACTGTTACTGTTTTTCAGTTGTTCAGCCCAGAGAAATTACCCATTTAAGGAGTTACTTTTTCGACTTGACAAAAGGACCAGAAGTGTTCACTAGGACAGATTTGGAGCTTTTTGGCTATACAAGGCAGGCTACACAACAAAAGAAAAAGAAAGGAAACGTAGAAAGAAAGAAATACCAGGTACTATTATCAAATATATTGTTTTTTTGGACTGCTAACCTAGTTACTGAGTCTGTCTAGTGTTGAAAGTCACAGGAAAAACATAAGAAGTGGAGTGCTTACCTAGCCACACGCGTATAATACTCATGTAGTCCTTGTTTTTGGCAGAGAGAAGCTTGTCATATGAGGGACAGCCCGCCAAAAGGATGCGGTCGTGGTCTTCACACATGGCTATCAAGTGCTGCTCTGCACTCCTCGTGCAGCACACGTGGTAATGGGCCAGCTTGGTTATGGCATGTCTGATGGAGTCATCGATGGTCCCGCTGACTTCCCCACCCTCAATGTGGAGGATGCGAATGTTCATCAGGGCTGCAGATGTGGCCAGGGCCAGAGCGTCGAATCTGTCCCCGTGAACTATCATTATGTCAGGTTTCAGGCGGTTGAGGACATCTGGTAACTTGACTAATGCAAGGCCCACTGACTCCACCATAGCTGCCTCATCCTCCCCTCTCACAATGGTGTGTAATCTTGTATGGATGTCGAAGTCATCTTGTTCAATCATACGATAGGTATTACTGAAGGTAAGAGAAGAAGGGTGAGAGTAAACACAGCTTGGGTTTTACAGCAACACAGCCTGACAAAATAAATGCAAACTGGAACAGCTGCACCGGGGTTTGAACAAAGGCTTGCTTATCACATCTCCTTCTTTAAGAAAAATTGGTTTTTAAGATTTTAACAGAATATTCTCATCCATGTGAAGATTCTGCCTCATATTGCAAGCAACAAGTTTTTCTAGACATCTTTAATGAGGAGATTGGCTGAACATGTTCTGGAAATCCTCAAAAATCAAACTCTTTGTTCATGTGTTTGCAGAGCCTTTCAGAGAATAGATATGGCACAATTTCCTTTCAGAAAAGGTATGTTTATCGACTTCACTGGACAACTGTATAAATACAACAGACACAATGCAAAGATGAGGCCTGTATGCTCAAGGAAAACATCCTGCAGCTAGGATATATTATTCACATTCTATATTTGAGCTGTATCAAGACTCTGCACAAAGCCTTAAGTTCAACGGAAAACAGGCTTTCATGCCAAAGAAAAAAGTTTTTCCACACATACTACCAGCTTTAGTCCACAATAAGAAAGTTAAAACACTCCTTGAATACTGAGAATTATTATTGTTTACAGTAATGTATGTGAAATAGAAGAGATCACACATCTGCATAAAATTACCTGTTTACAACAGTCACTAAAACTGACCTTAGCAGTCTGCACACTACTGGAATTCCTGTCTGGACCGTGAGAGAAAAAACACAGAAGTTTTCCAATTTTGTTTTCAATCCATCCGACATTCACTGTCTTAGTAAAAGGATTACATTTTTAAACTGATTTAAACTGGATTTAATTTTCATTAAATTTACTCTTCTACTCATATTCTGCAACTTAGTATCTCACAATCTGCAAGCTGAGCCGAGATGGCAAAGACTATAAAGTGCTCCAACTCAAGTAAAGAAGTGATTCCCATTTTGCACAACTAAAGGAAACTCTATCTATCTATTTGATTCTGCTCAGTGCTGTAACACAGGATATATTGCCTACAAGTAACTTGTAAGGTAATTTGTATTTCTTTTTGGTTTTTTTGTGTGGTTTTTTTTGGGTTTTTTTTGGTTTTTTTTAAAGGCAAATCCTTTTTGTTTTACTGAGTGAAGTGGCTCAGATTTTTATAGCATAAAGCTGCATTATATTTCCAACTCCACTTAAAAATACCCTTCATATACCTGCCTTTTTCTCTAATATGTGCATTTACCTCAAAAAAACTTCCTTCTCTTTGCTTCTGTATTTTTTTGCCTTTTGAAAGGTCAAAATCTAGGGAACAAATGTTTGTGCATTTCTGATGGTTTTGTTTCTTTTACTATCCTCCACACATTTCAGTAACAAACATTTCACAGGATCACTGTCATTTGATTTCTGCTGCTGTTGACTACCCTCCTCACATCCCTAGAACACATATCCCTAGGATTCCCCAGATTAAGGATTGCAGGGCTAGGCCCTGAAAAAAAAACCAAACAAGCAGTACCTTGGTTTTAGGATGCTTATCACAAAGCAACTAACAGCAACATCATCTGTCAGATCAAAATCTCTATTGATTGCTTTGTGCATTACAACTCATTTATAATAGAAACAAATGCTAAACACCTTGGAACTGGGAAAGAAGTATTTCATATTATTTTGCACAAGTCTTGCAGACAGCAAAGGATTATGGAATATAGAAAAATCAGGGCGATGTTTCTCCTCATTAGCAAATGAAAGGGATTATTGTATTTCTCCAATCAGACAGGATGCAATCCAACATGCTAACCTGTCAGGAAGTTTGTTTTTTTTCTTTCTTGTCTGGTTTTGTTTTGGATCAGGTTAGTTTTGTGGCCTTGAATTCACCTTGCTGTGTTGTTGGATGGAAACAATGTCCAGCACAAAGCAAGGAACAGAGCAAAGAACATGTAGAAAGAGAACGGTCACCAGTGGAAATTCCTGTTTTAGCAGAGTGACATAATATAACTTCCTCCCATCCTAACTTACAAAATGCCAAAATTTCTCATTGCAAAGACCAAAAAGTGTCTTTACTTGAAGATATGCTTATACATTTCTAAAAGTTCAGAAATGCTGGTATGCTGCAGACTTTAAGCTGAAGTCTGATTTTGTCTTGCAAAGTAAGTGTTTTCCTATCTACTCCACTTACTGAGCCCAATCTGGCAAATGCAGCCAGAGGAAAACCAAACACAATCCCAGCAAGAATATGCACGCTGTTCCTTCTATCCTTTTCACCTGGCATGTGGGAAGCCCTTCCAAAGGAAGGAATTTAGACCAAGACATTTCATTCTCCCAGGAAGGTGATCTGACTGCTTACTGGTGAGGTGTTATGGAGGGGGACCCTAATCTTCCCTGCCTGACCATACCTAATATATCTATCAGTTATTTATTTTGTCAGAAAGAGACAACCAACCTTTCCTACTTCCACAGTCCTGGAAGTGAGAACTAACAGTATTCCCCTGGGATATGGAATACGTAAGTACTTTGTCCAATAACTATGCAAAGTGGAAGAGCTGCAACTTAAAATGACTGAGGAGTATCTTTTCTCTGTGAAAATTAAAAAACTGTAGCACATTTTCATTCGATAATCACCAGATTCTTACAGAAAAATGAAGGAACTGAGTTTCTCACTTCATACAGTCTGTGATCCTGCTGAAGAGCTCGATTACAGCACTTAAAAGAAAACCTTCTAAAACTCCAAGACTGGTTGAAAAAATCCTAGAAGTATGCAATCTCAGAAGGAGCCACAAAATAAAACGGAATCTGAAAAAAAATCTTAGAACTTTGTTGCTTACACTGACAATCCCAAGACTCTTTTTACCTAACATTCATGGTATCATTGCTAACACCCCAGAAACAGATCGGTAGAAAGATAAAAATTCACCTTACCCATAATCATCAATCAGGTGGGAACCAAGCACTACGACATCAAGCTCAAAAAACTGTGGTTCTGCCTTAATACCAAACATAATGGGAGCTAATTTTGAATAATCAGCACGGTTGCAAGTAGCAACACAAACACGAAGTTTGTGGTTGTTTCCATTCTTCTCCATGACTTCCTTTTGTTTCTGTTTCGAAAGATTCTTGAAGTACACTTCCTGGCATAAGAGAGAAAAAAAAAGTGTGTCATTAGTAATAGTCATTTACTTGCAGTAAAGGGTACACTTCATGAACAGTACACACAAGTACAGTCCAGAACTGTGGACACACAGTAACCAATCCAGGGATAACAGACAATTAATACCTTAAAGTATGTATCATCAGAAAATTTTAGAAAATAAGACTTTCGTTTTTTCGTTAAAACTCAATAACCCTATTTCTAGAAATAATATATAAAAACTCTGTGTAAACCATATTTAAGTATTATGAAGTTCAGCTGTAATTAAACAGCAATTTTCCCTGTTCAGATGGAAACCTCTGAATAAGTAGAAAAATTACTGTGCCTTAGCATGAAAGAAAGAAAATCTCATATTCCAAAACCACAGAATGGAACAAATTGCTCAGATGCATCCACTGAGAGACTCCATGAATGAAAAAGAGAAAGTTTTTGACTGAGTCGGTTTACATGTCTTTGTTAAACATATTTTGGTCAGGTAAGGCAAGTTAAACATTGACTTCTAAACCCTTACATACTGCTTTGTAGGCCAAAGTACATTAAGATATTCACTAATACAGTACTGGGTTACAATAAGCCTGTTCAAAAATATACATATATATATATATAGATATATAAATATATCTATATATATAAAATACCCCCAAATAACCCAAATTTCCTCTCCCCGCAAACAGAAATTACGAAGGTGTTAGCAAGAGTTTATCAGACCCACCATTTATAAGGTGGTGTTTGGTTTTTTGGTTTTTTTTTTCCTCCTTTCAAACATAACAGTATTTTAAGTAAGTATCATCCTTTCGGTATGAAATCTAATGTTATGTCAGATTTTCACTCCATTTAAAACGGCAAATAAACTTCTTCCATATTAACGCACAAGGGTTGCTTATCTCTGACTCAGAGCAGTATCAATCTCTACTGGTTTTGTCAGCTAGGGAAGCTCTTTCTGAGCAGTTGCTACACAAGCATGACAATAGTAAAAGAAGCACGAAATTGCTCCTTTTAGTATTGTCATGTGTGTATTGTCATTTCATACTCCTTCTAGACTACACTTAGATTTTTTTCAGTAAAGTTCCAAAAGAAAGGCTACTGTGACATCTCACTCTTAAGAAACTTAGAAAATTCAGCAATTTTTCAAGATTTCCCTATTTTTAAGCCAGATTAGTTCAGGTTTTATCACACAAGATGAGAAGTGATGCTTTGGTATAACAGTAATGTTAAGGTGGTCAGGAAACCATGCCAGACTGTCAAATATATTTCTGATCTCCACTTGCACTACACTATGGCTCAACAAAACTATTGACTGCTAGTCATGTTTTCTCTAGTTAAACTCCAAAAACTGTGACTCCTGAAAGAGTGGTTTACTCTAGCTTTCAGAATAAAACTGAGGTGACAAAAAGCAAAGATGGCTCCCATGACTAAGCTCATAAGAAATGGCATTTGCTCAAACAAAGCAGACATGGCTACTCCATACAACTTCAGTGGAACAGATACAGCCTGGAATTTCAGCTTTTGATTACCATGATGACTACTTAAGCTCCGTTTTATGGATCCAGCCATAAAGTAATAAACATTATTTCGTTTATATCAAGCCCCTTCATTTGAATTTACCTTTGAATGTTACATCAGTGGTAATATGTTAATTAATTACTGTTTTACACTTCCAAAGGATCAGATGATAATCCTTCAGGAAACTTAATTATTTATTCATGCTGAAAATATCTGCACCTATGTGCATATATGACAGCTGTTTCAATTTAATCTTGCCCTTCTTTTTGTCCAGCATGCTTGAAAAATTTTAATGTACGTAAGAAATTCAGTAACTCACGTTGAAAATGTAGGGAGAGTAGTTTTCAGGATTTTAGATGCTGTATAAACATGAGTCAGAGAGCGTGTTATCCTGTATCACTGAGTGAAACCTCAAATCACATTAGCCACACTCAGATATAACTGAACCACTGCTTTTCCTCGTTTCTAAAACAACCTCTTTCTGGAGCTGGTTTTGAGCAGGACATCCAGTCATTACAAACGTAAAAGCAGACGCTAATTAAAATAAAACCGTGTTCAAGATGTGAAGACCACTTCTGACACATCTATAAGCTTGTCTCTGAAACTGCACGAACAATATTAGAAGCAAATCTCTCACAAGACCCTTCAAGTCAGCCACTGCTGCGTACATATCCTATACTGTATGAACTGAGAAGCTAAAGTAGAAGGGCACAGAGTAAGGAAGTGACAAAGCAAATTTACCCAGAGTTTGCTTATTCCAAGTTACCTGCCTGAGCTAGGACCATCATGTCCCTCTGACAAAGCAGTCACTTTTTCATTTATGCAATGAAGGCTTTTAAGAAGCAGAAAAATTTCTGTCCTCCTTTATCTTCAAGCACTGCTTAAAATTCTAGAATCCTTGAATCTAAACCCAGAAAATACCATCTCCTAAAACAGCGAGTCTGTTAAGTTGTAAAAAAAAGTATATCTCACGTTGCATCATACCTAGAGATCCAACAGAACTGAATCACTAGACCACATATCTTTCCAGCCACAGAGATCACATTCAACTACAGCTGGTACTGGCTGCAGTAACGGTCTCTTGAAATAATTTTGGAGGTAGATGTGGAGACACTTCAAATACATATGAATTTACTAGAATCAAAAGCAATTCCTGGTATTTGTGCATTTCAACTTCTGCTAAATTACAGTTTCAGTACGCCCCAAAGCAGAATTATTTTTAGTACAGCCTTATAACTCTGTACCACAATAGTTTCAAAAAGCTGCCAAGTAAGCCATGCACTGCCCTTGGTGCAGTTTTTCTCTTGCTGTTCGTTTTAAACACCTGAAGAACCACAATATTTATCCTAGCAAAAGGGAGGTAATAATGCAATATAAGTGGTAACTCTATGTGGAAATTTACCACTAATTAAACTACTGCTTTTCAGGTTAAGCTGGATGTTTTCTAAAGGAACATGTGATGTATGGCTACATCACAGTTCAATAACACATATAATTCTATCCTGGCTCTGACCTATTCTGAACCCAAAGCAAAATAATTCTTTATTTTCAGATAGCATTCACTGCCAACAAGTAATGGCAAAGTCCCTTCAGCCACTAATAGTAAATTCCTTCAAGCAGAGCTGTAATGTCCTAGCTACATAATTTTGTTGCCACTATATTTTAGAATTTATTAACAGCTTCTGCAGGCAAACCATCTATTTTCAGAACTGTTCACCAAAATTACTTGAAATAATTAATCACTACAGCTGCCTCTGAGTTTCCAGATGTTTGATGATATACTGAGTTTTATCTACACAGCATTCTCTAGCCTGGGGATCTTCCTCTTCCAAGATCTACCTCTTCCACCTTGCAGGGACTAACAATCTTTAGCAGAAAGGAAAAGAAATAAAACAGTGCTCCAGGAAGGACTACTTGAAATAATTAATCTCTACACCTTTGGTTTACTGCTCTTCCATATTCCATCCTAAGGCTTTTAGACTATTGGAAGTTCAAGGACTTTCTGAGACTGGGAAATTCTGGACCAGCCTTTGAAGCGACCAAGGAAGCTACTGTTTCTGTTAGTAGTCTGAAGTGCACTAGATACGTCTTCATCAGTGTTTCATAAAAAAATTACACTATGTGTATATTCTACATCTGCACCTCTGAAGTGATGTTTTTCAAAATCAAAGAGCCTGCAACACTCCCACAGTCTCTACACTCTGCATATGCCTGTGTGTTTGGGGTCATTTCATCTTCCCACTCGCTTTGCTGTGTGGCAAGCACGCAGGATATTCTGCCCCAAACTCCATGCACCAGTATGTGTGTTCCCGCCACCCTTCTTTACCCATGGAGCCATCAGTTCTACACTGCCTGCCTGCACACACACTCCTGGCCTGCTCCTGCATCCCAGTGCAGGTGACTACACACCTTTCAGACACCCTCTAACACCTCTGTGTGGGAGGGAAAGCACTTATCAACCTGTGTGCGTGCTAGGGCAAGAAACCCTTCCCACCGTTTTCCCTCACGGATGGGATTGACCTCTTCACTGGGTCCCTTCCTAGTGTGAGGGATCAACCCCCTGTGCCTCTCCAGCATATCGATATGCTTAGAATCATAGAATATTCTGAGCTGGAAGGGACCCACAAGGATCACTGAATCCAGCCCACCAGCTCAGGCCCATCCCCAAGAGTCACACCATGTGCCCGAGAGCGTTGTCCAAGCACTCCCTGAACTCTGTCAGGCTTGGTGCCGTGACCACCTCCCTGGGGAGCACGTTCCAGTGCCCAACCACCGTCTGCATGAAGACCATTTTACTAATATCAAATCTTAACCTCCCCTGCCACAGCTTAAGGCCACTCCCTTGCTACCCACGTGCAGCGGCTGCGCTGGTACTCCCTCCCTTCCGCATCCCTCACAGCCCGGGCAAACCCACGCCTGCACCCCCCGGACACCGCCCGTGCGCACCTTCCCACTGCGGGGGCTGCGGAATCCCGCACCCCTGGGACACGCACCTTCCCACTGCAGGGAATGCCTAATCCCGCACCCCTGGGACACGCACCTTCCCACTGCAGGGAATGCCTAATCCCGCAGCCCTGGGACGCGCACCTTCCCACTGCAGGGAATGCCTAATCCCGCACCCCTGGGACGCGCACCTTCCCACTGCAGGGGCTGCGGAATCCCGCACTCCTGGGACACACTCCCGCCCCCCCGCCCGCTCCGTGCCGGCTCCAGGCGCAGGCGCTGCCTGCGGGGCACTTCCATCCCGATCTCTGCCCCGCCGCTCCCTCCCGCCCCCCGCTCGCTCTCCGGCGCGGCCCGCCCTGCCCCGGCCCGCATCGGCGCCGCGGTCTGCGCGACCCCGGCCCCTCCGGCTGTCGCAGAGGCTCCGCTTCCCGGTCACCTTTCCCCGCGCCGAGCCCGCAGGAAGACCCGCCTCGGCAGGAAGTGAGGAGCGTCTTCCCGCGGGCCGTGCCCCTCCCGCCGCAGGCCGGGGTCTGCTCGGCGGGGCCGGCCCCGCGCCCCCCCTGCGGCGGGCTGCGCCTGCGGGGCGGGAGCCGCGAGCGGCCCGGGCTGGCCGGACCCCCGGAGGTGTCCGTAGGGCCGCATGGAGGTTTGCCTCCGCAGAATCACAGGATCAGTTAGGCTGGAAAACATCTCCGAGATCACCCAGCCCAGCCTGAGACTGAAAGACGTGATGTCGACCAGACCATGGCATTGAGTGCCACGTCCACTCTTTCCTTAAACGCCTCCACAAGGACGGTGACTCCACCACCACCCCGGGCAATCCGTTCCAGTATCTAAACGCCCCTTTCTGTCAGGAAATTCTTCCTGTTGTGAAGAAATCCTTCCTAACGAGAAACCGTATCCTTCAGTCAGGACAGCCTCATCCTGTCGGTTTATATATGGAATACCCCGCAATACATATCTGAGCAATCTAGTAAAAAACCTGCTGGATGATCTCACAGCTTCAATGGGGACCGCTGTCATGTTCAGAGCTTGTACAGTGAGGGCTGTCAGAGAACTGCGGGGTTGCTGCAGGAGATGCACAGCGAGGACAGACCCAGCCCACAGCAGTGCATGGAACAGCAAGGCAGGCTGCAGGTGCAGGCTGTGAGGAACCGCAGCCTGTGAGGAACCGCAGCCCTCCACAGTCAGAGCACCTGCCTTGTAGCTCACGATGAGTGTCTGGGTGTGATGCAGGATTCTGTGACTTCGGTGTTAATTCAGCCAAGAATGCCTGCATTTCTTTAATGATGACTTTGCTGGCAACATGGCACAATCAAGAAAGCTGTTAAATGAGCTGTCATGTATAAGCTGGTCATCTCTGTGTTCTAGTTGACTATAAAAGTGATGTGGTTTGTTTTTTCAAGCTGGGTGTGTTTTGGGGTCAAAGTGCTCTCGCATTAGTGAGATGACTGTGACTTGGATCCTACTTCAATATCCTAGGCACCATGTGCTAACAACGACAACTTGTGCCCCCTATATTCTGCTATGGAAACACCTAACTAAAACATTTTGGTAGCTGGTGTCACACCATCCTAGTACAATGAGAATTCTTCACCCATTTTTATCCTTCTGATCGATCTCACATTTGTGTGGCTGACAGTCTAATGTGAGCCTTATATCTGAACAAGCCTGTGCAACAATCAGCTATTTGGTACCTGCACTTTGACACAGTTTTTTAGTCCAGATTTTATCTTTTTTTCATCCATATAACATCTGAGAGCCTCAAATCCCTTCTCTTTAGCCCTTTAATTCGTAGAAAAATTAGCCATAAGAGTGACTCCTGTGTCTGACATATCTAAAGGAAAATAGATGCAAGGAATAGGATAGTTGAATTCCTGGCCTTTACCAGGGAAAAGAAGTTGACTTTTCCATCAGTTACAGATACTTGTTTAGAAAGGCTTTGAGAAACAAATACTGAAGTCTTCAACTAAAAAAAAAACAGTCTTAAAAAGGGATTATTAAAGCAAAAACCCTTTAAAACTTGCTCTTAGGAATTTAAAATTATGAAGTGACTGTTTCCCAGAGAGCTAGAAAGAACATCTTATTGTGATGTTCAGAAAGTCCTCACACAGCTATGGTTCAGTGAGTCATAACTCCTCAAAGACTCATTGAGAATATTGCAGCACGCCCACTTCTTAAATTACCAGAGATCTTCACTTGAAATACTGACCAAAGGTAGTAATAGCAACTGGGAGGCACCTTAGGTACAATTCATTTAAACTGTCTTCATTGTTCTCTCCATCACTAGATTCCCTTTATGCATATTGCACATTGCTTAAAAACCTACATGCTTTCTGGAAATGTCATTATAAGTTAATTTGAATTGTCTCCTGTAAATGCTTTCAAGTTATGATAAGCTCACCAGCATTATCTACAGCTGGTTTCACTGAAACAAAATGCTGAGGAAGGGCCTGAATCATATTTGAGCACGAGTATATGGAAGTGTGAACACATGGACAGATTCTAATTTATACTTAGTACTATCACAGCTATGAGCAACTGCATTGAGAGTTAATTATTCTTACAAGAGCGTCAGTGCATCTCTTGATGTGATTTTTCTGGAAATGTTCTAATGGTGTTTCAGCATGTTGCAGCATAAGGTGCAGAAGATGGGAGAAAGTTTATGCTCTGTTTGGTTATTTCTCCCCCGCTGACCTCACATACTACATAAACAAGATGAAATTGATCTTGCTCCGAAGTGAGCCCTGCCTCAAGTCTTTCCAGTAGACAGATAAATGCTATGCAGAAAGGTAAGATGGGAAAAGCCTTAGCCCATGATCAGCCCTATGCTTTGCTGCTCAAAATCTCTAACAACACTCTAATGAAGAGGGCCTCTTGCCCTTGGGGCAGTAGTGGGGTTCCTCCTTGTGGCAGCAGTGGACTTCATCAGAGGACTAGGGTCTCAGTATCCAGATAATTCATTGGCCCTCTCCTTATAAAAAAGCTATGCAGAAATGCTAAAGGCCCTGCAGAGACTAAATAGACAGTAGTGCAAAAAGTGAGGGAAATGCTGGAGATGAGGAGCTTACTTTTTAAAAGAGGAGTCATATTGCTTAAGGTTTGAACAGAAGAACCAAGATCAACTGGTTTGGTTTGCAGCTGGCTTGGACTCATTGGAAAGCCATCCTGAAAGAGGTGAAAGGTGCTGAACTGGAACTGTCTGTGCACGACTGTGTCCAGGAGATGGACAGTGTGGACAGAGTCAGTAGCACTCTGATCTTCTGCACTAGTGCTAAGCACTGTGTTACTTCTTCCCTCCTGAAAGCAAAGGAATACGACTTTTTAAATCAATATCTACATGAGGCAGATCTTCAGTTACTTCTCTCCCTAACTCTTCGTTTATGTCCATTTTATTTATGTCAAAACAGCTGCTGAGTGTAAGAAAGTGAAAACTTACACTAAGATTTTCAAAAGCAGCTGTCCATGTCAATTCTATACTGTCCAGCCTAAAGCACCTGAAAGCAACTTCAGTTTTAAAGGTAAGGATCACAGTGCTTTCAGGAGAGCAGGTCCCCCTGGCACAGCCAAACCAACAACCTCTAAAGATTCTGGCACAGTAGTGCTCCGTGCTGTGAAGGCAATCCAGTATAAATATCCCTTATAGGAGAAGACCAAGTAACACGTACTACACGAGATAAGGAGAATATAAACAGATACACACAGTAGGGAATGCATAACAAGTTTTCCCTTCCTGCATTTTCCTGGTTGTTCTTCCATATGCTATGCAGTTAATAATAACTGTAAGCAACCACATCACAGCTTATATCTGATGTTCCAGAGAAACGGAAGAGATGACAGTGACACAGAGGCTATGCTGAGGGAAGTATGGGGGTTTATTCCCTCCCCAGTCACAACACAGATCTCTCACATCTTTGCTCACCGTCTTACACTAACACCAAATGGGGATCTACATGTAGGTAAAACTGTTAGGCACAGAATTCCCAGCCAAGGGAGAGGAAATAAAAAACTATGTGAAAATTTGTTCTTTGTCTTTCGGAAGATACTGTCCAAATAAAAGCAATGAAAGGAGCTTTCTTCTGAGGAGTGGCTGAGGGAAGCTTATACCTCTCTACATATACCTGAAAAGTTGTAGTGAGGTGGGGATCAGTCTCTTCTCCCAAGTAACAAGTGATAGCACAAGAGGAAATGGCCTTAAGTTGTGCTCCAGTGAAGGTTTATTATTGAATATTCAGAAATATTTATTGACTGAAAGGGTTATCAAGCATTGTAACTGGCTGCCCAAGGAAGTCCTGGAGTCCCCATCCCTAGAGGTATTTAAAAGATGTGTAGATGTGGCACTTAGGGACATGATTTAGTTGGACTTTGCAGTGCTGTGTTGGTGGCTGGACTCGATGATCTTAAAACTTCTTTTCCAATCTAAATAATTCTATGATTCTGTGTTACAATAAGGTGCATCAGAACCCGGGTAACAAGCAGAGTTGTGAATCTCATTGACATAACTAGGAATTATGTAATAATGAATATAATAATAAAAATAAATATAATAAATCTGATGTCTGTGTTACAATATAATTTCACTTGCCTATATCATATAAAATTTGAGTCAAGTGTGTCATAAGTAGCCAGAGTTGTAGGATGTGGTAGATGCATGGCATAAAAAAGCAACTTCCATTCTACGGGATTCCTTGCTCAGGGATGTGTGTGGGGTGGGATAATATCCATCTGAGGCTGGAAACAAAGCACTGCAAAAAGTGCTGGAAACCTCAAGAGAGTGTTTTTTTTTTCATTTCATTCAATCCCGAACAACTTGAGCCTTTATCTTAATTTCAGATGAAAAAAAAACACCCACAAAATTTTTCTTTCCCACTCCCTCTCTAAAAATAACGAAACTGGCCCACTTTTTGCTGTCACTGTGTGACTCACTCTGCTTGTGTGATTGGTTTAATCCCTCAAAAGGGTCTGTTTTCTTTATTTGTAATAAAAACTGTTAAGGTTATGGTTTGTCTGTTTCTTCTGAAGCTCCAGTCCTTGTTCAGTCCTGCTGGAATAACCACGATTGGTGCTGCTGAATGTTGACACACATCAGACATCCTCTGGGAAATCTAACTCAGTTCAACACACTCAAGCTGGCTTCAAACCAGCTTGGTCTTGAACAGTGATGGCAGCCAAGGCTATGGTGATTCTCGTGGTGTAATTCTTCCTCTTAGTGTGCTGTGCGTCAGCAGACAACGTGGTTTGACTTGGGGGATGTTCCAAAAGGAATGAGTAGAGCTGTGTACATATTCAGAGTATTTGGACATAAGCCAGCAGGGAAGCAACTTGATTGGAAGCTGTCATCACTAGGTAAGACAGTGGGGTAGGTTTGCCAAATACCAGATCCCAGGTTCCAACTCAGCTAGTGGTGGGAGAATTATTTGTTAGGCAAACCTGGTTGGGGAAACCACGCAAAGAAACAGCCAAGTTTGCAACAACCAAGCATGTAAATGCCTCTCATATGTGGAAGTCCAGAAAGGAAGTTCTGTTAACCTTTCTCAGTTCTGGTGATTAAGACTGCCTAATTTTTCTACTTCCAACTGACATGAAAGGTTGAAAAGAAAGTTAAATGTCTGGCAGGAAGGAGGAATATTGCACCAAACTCCGGCCGCTTGTCACTATTAATAAATACCTCCTGTGTTGTGAACAGGTCTAGAGATTCCTCTTTGCTCTTCTCGTCCAACCAGTGTTTTTGTTTTTCATCTCTCTTATCCCTTCTGAGGTTCTATGGCATCCTATCTGCACGCAGCTGTGTTTTCAATGTGACCATCAGATGACAAATATTTGAAATATTGTGCCTTCGTTGATAATTGCTAATTTCTAATTTTAAGGGCTACTAATGCTACTAGAAAATTAAAAAAAAAATCTGCTAAGCAAAGATCTAATGTCAGGACTAAACCTGTATTTACATCTTTTTTTCAATATTAAAATAATTACTTTTGTGTGTAGTTTGTGGACTTTGAGTATTAACTGCATTAAGACAAAAAATGTGATAAAAGAAGAAAATGTGATTGCAAAGTTACAGTCACAGTACAAAACATATAGTCAGTTTACAGTTTTGAAGAGAGATGGGGAAATTCTGAGAGACAGAGAACATAAAATGGGCAAAGAAGTGTAGCTACCCTTCACTAAGTTTAAATCTTCCTGTCTTGGAAGCCTGTAACACACTAGGTATTATTAGATGAGTTATTAAAATGTCTTCTTTAATCATCTGACTTTCAGAGCAATCATAAATCCTAAACTATTACATGGCTACTATAATTTCCTGAAACAATTTCAGGTTTTCCATGTGAAGAAGCTTGGAGAGAGGTAACGGAAGGCTCAAGCACCAGTTAAAAGTACAGTAGTATCAGGCATTACACAGAAGTACATCTTTAATTTTGGGTCAAAATTATAATTTTTTGGTTTGAGTATCTATACTCAGATTTTTTTTTTTGGAGTATCTATAGCCCTTATTTTCATTACGAGCACGTCCAGAAACAGTTTTGTTTTTCCAAAGAAGAAATAAAAGTAAAGGAAAAGTAAAAACAAGGACACAATTTTAAAAGAGGTGCTAACTCCAAAGAGTGCATAGAAAGCCTTTAACCAGCAAACCTTCTGTAAATATGCTTTACTTGGACAGTAAATCAGGATTTTGATGATGAAGAGCAAATATTTGGAATACAGGATGACATATAGGAAAAAAAACCCCACAAAACAACCCACATAATAAATTGCCATTTGCTTCTTTCCTTCCTTCTTTTTGATACTTATCTGGGAAAAAAGTCACATGAAGAGCATCTGAGTCAGCTGTTATTCTGGGATAGTCTCAGCTGGATTTGCTATCTATGTTATTTTAGTAAAGCTTTGATTTAGTACTGGATGTTTTAATGAAAGATAGTTCAGAATTACAGAGAAATATAGGTAACTGCTATAATATTCCCTGATTTTGCAGAAAGGGCAATTGTTCCGATATATGTTCTAACTTAACACACATCTCCATAGGCTCTGCTGAGTCCCTCCAGGAAAGACCACACACTATTAAGAGAGTAGCAGCCTATTTTCCCGAGGCCTTCCATGTGCCAGAGTAGAGGTTACTCAAAATCATATGTAGGAGGTTACTCAAAATCATATGGATAGAGATCACTTTCTGACTGGCCTGGCTGCTGAGGCAGTATTTATAAGAAACTCAGCCTGAATGTCCCTGACATCTGGCTAATGAGAATCCATGTTGTGAGAGGCTCTCCCTCTTACTTTTCCTGTGTGTTTTGAAACCCTCTTGTCTCTGAAAGGCAGTTATGAAATACTAACATTTTAGCATGCTCTCATGCCTGTATTTTCTCATACAATGTTCTATGATCCATCTCAATCTTTTACAATGAAATTCTAGGAAAAAGCATACAATTTGACCAGGATTTTGATAAGGATGTTTTCATATTTTCAAAGCTAAGCAATTAGTGGAAAAATCACTATGATTGGCTTCTACCACATGAAATCATGCTAGTTTATGGAAAAGATTATGGAGGTCCTTGACTCTGCCCTAGTGTCAATTTTACACAGTCCACAGAAATCCCCCTTCCGCAAGCAGCACAGTGTCGATGGGAATCAACTTTCCTTAATTATTTCCCTTAGTGTGGGCCACCAACCTTCTTACCAGCTAAAATTCTCCAGGTTGCAGGTAGACTTGTTAAGAGTGATGCACTTAAGGACCAATGCAGTAGATGTGAGAAATCTTCTGGTATGAGACTGCTCCAAAGTGAAAAAGTCCACTTAGTTCTTGTGTACTAACATTCTAATTTAAAGTCTTGAGGGAGAGGCAAACATTCTGTAGTTTTCATCAGCACCTTTGATTTCCTTAATATGAATGGGAAGCTTTGATAATTTTCACTTTTGTCCCTGAGTTAGTTTACTCTTTAGCATCTGAGGTACTGACATGGCGGTGTCAGATTTGGACTCAGAGCATCAGAGGAAAACACTGCTACAAGAGGGCAAAACCTGTCAATTAGTTTCTTACTTAAAAATAAGTACAACAGATATGTTTTCAGTGCTTCTGGTAAATCCATTTCTTTACAGCCTAAATCTGAATCCTAGATGGTTGCCTTCACTGGTGAATATCCAAGCTGATATTTCTCAACACCTCCAGATTTCAGGGAGACCTGGTGCCAAATTTGAACTCAAAGCTGGCTGAGACACAAGAGGAAAGGGAGGATACCTAAAGAAACGCTTCAGAGAAAGAACTGCATGGTGAGACATTCAGACTCAAATGGAACGGGCCTTCTTTGCATAATAGGCACACATCTTTTGCTTTGTACTTTGGCAGACATCACTTCTTACGTGTTTTCACACCCTTCATGCATGCACAGAGCTATAGCCCCTGGTAGCTTAAAAGAGCCAACAGGCAGCCACAAAACCTGCTCTACAGGTGGCAAAGTGAACGGCCTGGGGCAACAGCATCAGCTTCCAGCACTTCCTCCAGTGGGAGCACTGGCCGAGGGGCTAAGCATCAAGACTACCTCCGTGGGTCTTGGATTGCCCTTTGATTCTCTCTCCAGAGCCACGTTCTCAGCCCTTCTGGACTTGCTGTCCTTCTCCTTGCTGTATGCCTCTCCTCTGCCTTCCCCTCAATGTTGTATTGACTTCATGTGTTAGCTGAATGCCTTCTGAAGAAACCTACCTGAAAAATTACCCCACAGAGCTTAACTTGCCTTGTTATCCTGCCTGCATTCATGTCTCTTCTCCCAAAACCTGTCCACATTCTGCTTGAAAGTGAATCCTTGGAGGGTGCATGCCTTTCTTCCCACTGTGCCTGGATAGCATCCGGCATGGTGGGGGCATTCCTCATTGACACAGGTACATCAGCAAAATAAAACTGATTAACAATGCCAGAACCCTGCCAAGACCACCCTCCAGGTAGTGCCCCAATGTGAGTAAGTCTAATTTTTCATCTCCCAAATAATGGTCAAGACAGTCACAGTGACAAGGAGTGCTAGCTTTAGGAAGGTCACTGGCTTCCCACAGCTTGCTATGGACTGGATAATGACAAGGGAATCCAGAAAGAATGGGCACAAATGGGCAACCATTTAGCACCGGTCTCCCGAGAACTTCTGAATGCCCACCACATCAGCCGGCACGGCCCCAAATCCCGTGTTCCTGATGGAGGAACGGAGGTACGGAGGCGGGTCCCGTGTTGGCCCTGGAGACGGCGCCTGCCGTGACATCCTCTGTCCGAGCGGGCAGGGCAGCTCCCTCCCGGGCTGAATTCCCACCTCGCCCTCCCGGCAGAGCTGCCCCCGTGCCTGCCCCGGCCGCCGCCCCGCCCGCCCCGCCGGGCCCTGCGGGCACCGCTCACTTACGTGGGGGCCGCGGGCCAGCGGCTCCCGGCGCAGCGGCGCGTTGGTTCCCATGGCGGCCGCCGAGCCCCCGCCGCCCAGACCCTTCCCCAGGCGGCTCTGCCGCTGCCGAGCCGGGGCCACGCTGCGGGAGAGGCACTCGGGGCTGGGAACACCCCCCGCAAGCGCCGCCCTCCGCCGGGAGGGGTCCGCGCTCGGCCGTGGAAGGGCCCGGGGATGTCGGGCTGTGCGGGGGCTGTGCGGGGGCTGCCCGGGTGTGCCGGGGTGGTCCGGGCGTGCTGGGGCCCGAGGCTTTGGCAGTCCGTGCGCTAAGGCCGTGTCGGCATCCCTGCGGGGCGGCGTGGGGAGCGGGGTCTGTGCTCCGCGTCCCCCCGGTATTGCCTTCTGGTGGCCTCCTGTGTCTCAGGGAGCCGTTCCCCTGATGGGTATCCCCAGAGCGCGCACAGAGGAGAGGAGAGGAGAGGAGAGGCCTCTCTGTGAACTTTACCCTCTAATAGCCATGACATCTTGCGAGTTTTACATCACCAAGACTACCAGGATCTGGTCAGAACAGCAGGAACCTGAGGCTGTCTCAAGGCAAGGAACTTGGGAAGTGTGTAATGCACCGAGCACGTGAGTCTTCCAAAGGTCTGGAAGACAGCAGCAGTCAGAACTTTACAAGTGTGGTCCCAGCTTCTTCTTGTCTTCAAGACAAGACTGTGTCTTGCTTGTCTTACTTGTAGCTGTACCTCTGACCCCTTTCAGGTCCTGGGGCCTCCATGTGTGCCCTGTCCCAAGGGAGCCCTGCAGTCGCCCTTTTCATGCAGAGGCCCAAGCTGCTCTAGACACTTGTGTGACCCCTGACTTTCTGGGTCATCTTGGAGTACTTGCAGTTCTTTCCTGACTGCTGTTTGAATTCTGACATATGGGCCTTTGTGTTTGCAGGGAAATTATTTGTCTCCAGCCGTTCTCTCCTTTCCTGCTTGGTTTTCCTGGAACGCAGATGTTCAACGTATCACATAAATTTATAGCAGAACTCTACTCCAATAAGCAGGTCAGTATAGAGCACCTGTGAGTTTTACTGACTGGCATTTCCTCTGTGACCAGGCTTATGCCTATACGCAAACAATTCAAGAGCAGCGGCCACGACTATTGCTGTGATATTTTTTCTTTAACCTGAGATCAATGTACTGTGCTGGTATCCGTTTTGAGTCATCCCTTTATAGCCACGGTGGCTTATAATTTTTTGCATTTTGTTAGCATAGTGTATTTCTAACTGCTCATTTTATCTTACAAATCCTTATGTATCTGTAAGGCAAGTTGCTAAATAAAGCATCAGAACAAAAGCAATGACTATAAAGCAGCAACAAAGGACTTCAAAAGGGTGGGCACTTGTAGAATTGGAGAACAAGGAGGCATTTTGTTAATTTGCTGTAAACTGTATACTGTATTTTTTCCTCCATTTTACACACATCTTGCAGATGATGATTCTTCTTTCAGTATATTGTAACTTTGTCT
The DNA here is from genome assembly GCF_001604755.1 of Lepidothrix coronata. Classification (NCBI taxonomy): domain Eukaryota; kingdom Metazoa; phylum Chordata; class Aves; order Passeriformes; family Pipridae; genus Lepidothrix; species Lepidothrix coronata. Next base: position 1,146,405 of record NW_016690400.1, read on the forward strand.
CAGAAAAATACCTAAATTTTTCTGTCTGCAATCTGATCTGAAACTCACCTGCGTTACACTCTGTTCTGCTGAAGTCACCTCCTGCACTCACATATTTGCAGCTCTTACTGCTTCTCAGCATTGATGCATTCAATTAAGAGGTCTTCTTCTCCCAGAGCTGCATTATGCGTGTGTATATGTGTATGTGTATGCAACACATAAATATATATGTAGGTATATGGTTTTTAAATGTCTGTCAGTTGTGGGAGAAAACAAGCTGTATTCAGATTTCCCTGTATCAGGTACTTGGTTTCTAAAATGGCTCCATTATTGACAAAAAAGGACATTACATTTGGAGCTTTAGCCTCTATTTTTTCCCGTGGGACAACATTACTAGAAAGAAAAGCCCAAATTCCCTTGGGTTTCTCTAAAATCGATTTCCTTCTTACTGTACTTTTCCACTTTTGAAGACATTTGTTATCTTTCTTCTAGAAGTCTCACTGATGTTTTGTCTGATTTGGGCCCTTCACTTCCTACTCCAGTGATGATTAATACACTTGCCAGATGGGCCTTTGTGGAAAATTTACATCTTCCAGGAACTGTGTCTGTTGGGCTACAGGACTCTGTCTTTTTCTCTTCCTGAAACTTAGCAAAAGCATGAGCCCCAGAGTACGGGATGTCAACATGAGACATAATTGAGTCTGCTCTGAAAACTAACCAACTCCTTCACACAAATGAACACACCTGAGCGCTTGTAAAGACAGTCAAGTGTTCTTGTCCTGGTCCCTTGTGCTATACGAGTTGTACTGTTGTTTTACCCAAAGCACAGGAATATAGGCACTCCTCCTCTGCACAAATGACAAATGGAGAGGGTTGTGTTCTCCTTAATCTTCAGTAGGCTCGTGAGTCACCTGAAGTTGTACAAGTTATTTGGGACCTGGATGCCTATCTTTTCACACAAAACCAGACCTTCAGGTGTCATATCTGACCTTGTCTTCTGGCCTCTCCTTTAGGGTACAAGTCTTGGCAAAACATTGTTGCTCAATGTCAACTCAGCCTACAGTCTAAGAAAATTATTGAATTTTAAGTAAAATATTGATCAATCTTTATCAATTTGGCAGAAGTTTCAGTTTGTCCCCCTCTGCCTCTCCTTTGATGAGACCAGAAACTTGGGAATGGCAATAATCCCAGTCAATGGGATGTTCTGAGGAAGAGATTGCATTCAGACTGAACTGCCTGTGTTGCTGCCTAGGTAGGGCAGCTGACACAGCTGACAGCAGCATAGCTGCTTGGTAATGAAGGGGGAATAAAAAAGGCTTTGCCTCCGTACAGTTGTATGTGATACTAAAATGAGTATAGTGATTTATAGGATATACACTGATGCCTTCAGACATCCATGCCTGATCTCCACACACCTTCATTGACCTTTCCTGTTGGAAGGGAGGTAGCACCACCCTTTTCCTACTAGTATTGCCTGGGCTTTCAACAACATCTTACAGGTTCACTTGATCTCCTTTTGGCAGTTTATACAGCCTGGAGTTTTCTGCCCTGCCCAAGTGAGGAGGCATTAGGTGTGGAGGAAGCTGAAATGTGGATGTGGAAGGTTTGCAGGATATTTTTTCTGCTCCTATGTGGGGATTCAGAGCCCTGAGCCAGTGTTACAGGAAGCTGAGAGTAAATGTTAAGTCCTCTGACCCCTTCTAGGATATATTTACATCTCTCTGCTTTGGGGCAAGGAGGGATAGAAGGCACTTTTCAAGCAATCTCTGAATAAACAATTAACCTTGGTATACTAGATTTTCTTGTTCTACCCTCCTTAATTTGCCTCCAGGCTGTTCCTGTAAAAAAGCACGTGAAGGAAATCCACTCAGAAAAGAGCAGACACTCATGTAGTTCATGTGGCCTCACTTAAAAAATGTCACCACAAACACTGGAGGAATTCAGTATAATGGTTAGGACAGTAGAGTTGCTGAAGGAGAAAGGAAGGGTCTGAACTTCCAGAATGACGTGAATAGAGAGGTAGTTTCTACCAACCACTGCAGTGAGGGACTGTGGACAACTCAGGCCAGCTGGGGCCTTCCCCTGGTCCTTTTCATACACTATGTAAGTGCCTGACCAGACTGACAGAAGTGGAAAATGGATCCTGGACCCAGAACAGGGGACTCCGGGTCAAGAGGGAGGTGAATGAGAAAGCTCTGTATGAAAAAACACTAGGCTTGTAGGCTTAGTAAGACCCAGTGTTTTGATCAGATTGAAACACATGATGATTCAAAAGTCATACTGATATTTAAAAAAAGATCAGTGCTTCATCTAAAAGTCCAAGCACGGTAAAGGCCCTTGAGTTTCTATAGCTAGTGGCATACAATGTGGTGAATGTGTAATATATTTAGTTAACCACAACTCATTAAAAATAATAGCATTTCTCTGCTAGTAGGAGCAACATCACATTTCTTTACATGTTCACAGCCTGTTCCAAAAACACTCAGTGAAGTCAGATCTTACTCCTGAGTCATGTTTTGGCTAAGTCCTCCGTTGTAATCCCAGTGATGTGGCTGTGTGTAACCAGGTTCTCGGGTAACGGTTTAGTGCACAAGCTATGTGGTGCCAGAGGAAAGCATGTTTACTCCTGCTTTTCTAATTTCAAAAGCTTCAAGCTCTGCAGTACCTGAGGGATCCTGCACAGATGGAGTTCAATGAAGTATTTGTAAGCTGATCATCTTCTGACTGTTCAGACAGAAATGAACTGCAATCCCTGCTACATTCTTGTGAAGCAGGAGTCTGGAAGCACTAGGTTTATGAGCTAAGTATGTATGGAAGCAGAGTGGAGGTGGGATTCATTGGACATGGCATGAGATGTTTAGCTAGAAAACAAGAAAGGCCCATCTGGTGTTCTGTATTTAAAAAAGATACATTTGGTTTACAGGTTTTTATCTGGGGAGATTGCAGATCCCTTGGTGACTTAGATTGACACTTGCTCTGGTGCTAGAGAAGAGAAATGAGAGCAACAGATATTTTGAGGAAGATGAGTGATTAGCTCCAGGAAAGTCGTGTGGATCTCAAAGTTCTCTAAGGTAGCCTATGACCATATGCAGGAATCATGGGATCTAATTAATCTTTCAGGAAACAGATCCATGTGACTGTTAGGCCAGCTCAGATTTGATTTTTTGGTGGAAAAGAGCCCTTGGTTGTTTTGGACAGAACATCTCTGTTAGAAATGGTCCTCAGACAACCTCTGCCCTTAACCAAATTTGAGAAAAGTACTTTTACCTGCCTTCTACCGCCATGCTGTGACGGGATATAGCAGGGGGACCAGTCAAGACTCAGCACTTCCCAATAAACCCTGGTTCTTCACGGAGCTGGCTGTTTATGAAAAGAGCACCATGGTCAGGTATCTGAGCATGAGGGAGTTCTGGCTGGTGCTTTCTCTCAGAGCTCCCTGTCATGTCTTTTCTGACAGAGCAGTGAGAGGCACAAAGTGCTTCTGTCCCAAGCCTCAGAGAGATGCCTGCTCACCCTTGTGTCAGCATATGTCTTGGTTTGAAAGTTGCCCTGGGAAGATTTAGCCAGGTGCTTTGGTGTAATCCTGACAACTGCTCACTTCCTGTGCTTGGTCAGAGCAGACAAAACATGAGATTTTTTTCCACAGCTCAAAATACCTGAGCAGCAGAGGACAGTTAAGGGTCAAAGTGCACAGGTTTTTTTCTTAATAGCAGGTAGACAAAAAAAAAACAAAACAAAACATGCTCCTATCAGAAAACATCAGTGATCCAAATTTGCATGGGTCTTGTCTTTGAAGAACAGTGGTCACTCCACAGTTAACAATGAGCCTCCTCCCAGCCCTATCTGGAAAGTGTCATGCTGAGCAAACACAGGCATGGATAAGAAACAACTCTTCCTATTCTCCTATTCTTGCTGCTTAACTGAGTTGTTGATGCCAGTGAATTTGTGCACTTTCCCAGCACTTGGGAACAATCAAAACAATCTCGCTTGGGTGCTGAGTAGCAAACCAAGGAGTTCTGAGTTGGACATGGGAGACTGAAAATGCCACTGATGTATTGCCAAAAGTCAGAAAGCAAGCCTGTGCCTTCCTCTTCTTAATCTGTGTTCAGTAAATGATGTCTTCCCCGTGGACACAGTATGACTGCTTGCTTGTCAAGCACGGTAGAAATTAATTTGTGTAAATGTCTGTGAGACTGGGCAAAAGTCTGAAGGAAGGAGGATTTAGTACTCATCTTGTTGGAAGAGATTCAGATTAGGGAATACTTAACTAAATTAGACATACTTGAGGCCATGGGCCCTGATGATATGCACCAATAAGTGCTGAGGGAGCTGGCAGATATTGTTGTGAGGCCGCTCTCAATGGTCTTTGAATGGTCATAGTGACTGGGAGAGGTTCCTGAGATCTGAAGGAAAGAAAATGTCATTCCTGTCTTGCTTGTTTTCAAGGAGGACAAGAATGAGTATCTGGGGAACTGCAGGTCAGTCAGCCTCATCTTGACTTATTAGACAAATGGACTGAGTTCATCCTCAGCTAATTTGCTGATGACATCAGCCTAAGTGGTGCGGTTGACACACCAGAAGTATGGGATGCCTTCAAAAGGCACCTGGACAAGCCCAAGAAGTGGGCCTATTGGAATCTCAAGAGATTTAAACAAGACCAAGTGCACGGTGCTGCACCTGGGTTGGGGCAACCCACGGTATCAGCACAGGCTGGGGATGAACAGATCGAGAGCAGCCCTGATGAGAAGGACCTGGAAGAGCTGGTGGGTGAAAGGCTGGACATGACCCAGCAATGGGCACTTGCAGTCCAGAAAGCCAATTGTATACCGGGCTGCATCAAAAGCAGCGTGGGTGGCAGGGTGAGAGAGGGGATTCTGCCCCTCTACCCTTCTCTTGTGAGACCCCACCTGGAAAACTCTGGGGTCCAGCTCTGGGTTCCTCAGCACAGGAAGGACATTGACCTACTGGATCAGGTCCAGAGAAAGGCCACCAAGATAATTAGAGGGATGGAGCACCTCTCCTAGGAGGAAAGGCTGAGAGAACTGAGATTGTTCAGCCTGGAGAAGAGAAGGCTTTGAGGTGACCTAATTGTGTCCTTCCAGTGCCTAAAGGGAGTCTACAAAAAAGTCGGAGGGGAGAAGAGATCTGATCATTGTAAATACTATATGTCATGGTAGAGATATTGTGATCGTGTGTATAATGTGATATGGTATTTATCTGTACAGTCATTGTAATATATTCCCTTTCCCCATTTGGAGTCTGGTGTGTTTTGTCTGGAAAAACCCATCTCACATTCGGTTGAGATGTGGGAGGGGACTTAGACTAGGGGATTGGATTTTGGGGCTATCTCAAACCATGACAAATGCTTAAAGGTGTTTAAAATTATATCAGATGCCTATATTTAAATACCTGAATTACTTCTTTGTTTGTCTTGACAGTAACTTCTCCACAGGGCAAACATGTTCCACTCAGTGTTGTATCTGTGGAGGGGCAGGATCAGGATGTGGATCCTGTTGAACAGAAGGAACATATTTGTATTACTGGTGTTGACTTGTTTGGTGAAATGACACATCACAGAAATTCTTTCCTTTTTTTTTTTTTTTTTCAAGGATGAACTTTTTAGAGTTTTTTTTTCCATTTCTTTTTCTTGGTCAGGTTTTGATTCTATTGTTTGGTGGTTTGTGTACTTGTAGGACTGGGTGTGTGCTTAACTTTTATGGTGGCAAGGGACACTTTGAAACACGTGGCCTCAAGTATTAAGGTAGGAAGGGTGTGGGAGCTTAAGTACCTTTATAGAATTGGGCCTTGCTCCTTGATATTTCAGAGGTGGAGATTACAGTCTTGGTGGTCCTGAGCCAAGTGCTTGGGACATGGTGTTTTTGGAGAGGTCTGCATCAGGAGACTTTGATAGAAGTTTTGAAATCAGGGTTGAGCACTGCTGTCTTTGAGCTGAAGACCTAGGCTTGGAGTCCATTTGGGATTTAGGATAGCAGGAAAAGAACCCCTTTATTGATGAGAGAAAATTTTCAGGATTGTACTACAGTTGCCTACAGGCACTCTGTCTTTACATCCTGCCTGTTTCTGATTGTAAGCTAGACTAAAACATAAAGCTACTGTAACAGATACCCTTTGTATCCCATTGTAGTGGATTCTTCTCTGTGGAGAAATTTAGATTGTTGTTTGATTTTTTTCCTGGTGCAAACTATGATTGACAGGATAGCCTTGCTTTCAGCACCATTTTTTACTGCCCCAAAACCAAAAGGCCTAATTCTGTCATGAGAGTCTAAGTGAGGATCTGAAATGTGTTGAATCTGAAATGTGCTGGATTTACACCTACAACAGATCTTTGAAAATCCAGGAGTAGGAAAATAAGAGGTAAATTATGCAGATTTCCTATATATAATGGATAGAGCAGAAATATTTGTGGGCATCACAGAAGGGAACATACAGAGCCAAATTCAAAGGAGTATTTATTAAGCAAGTTTTCCTTTGAAGGCAAAAAGGCAGAGCCATCTTCTTGCAAGTCACTATTCTTGCATTAAATGCAAGAGGAACAACACAGATTGTACTGTGTGAGAGCAGCTCTGAAGGTGTGTTCATACTTTACGTTTGAGATGAACAGGGGACAGAGCGGGACATTTTGTTCTTGGCAAATATATTTGCCAGCTGTGTGGCTGGCACTCTTCTGCAAAGAAAAGACAAAGCTTGCTTACACACTGAAGCTGGGTTTTTTTACTTCACCGGATGAACAAGTGAGATCCCTACTTACATCAGCACTTTGTTCACCCAAAATCACATGATGCTGTACCAGAAAAGTCCTTTTGTGTCAGTGGAGCTCTGTGAACATGCCATACACTTCTATTCCTTTTGCTCCAAGAGCAAGATGTGGTATTCCAGTAAAAACCCAGAACTGTGAGACAGCTGAACCCCTCCCGTGGTATTTAACTGCTTTGTTAATAATGCTCACTTTTATTAATGCTCTTTGGCACACTCCTGCCGTCAGAGCTGTGACTACCCCACTGAACTGAATGAGATCTTACCTGTCTGGGCCACAGAGAGACAGGAAAGCTCTGAAGGACGTTCTAGTTTATGTTCTGTTCTTACTATATTTTTATTCCAAGTGAGGACCCTAGCAGACTCCTTTCTTTAAGTGAGGCCAGCAGCCTGCCGTAGAGGAGGGGTTCAGGAAGCAGAAATGTAGTGTAGAAGTGACATTTCTTTCACAAATTTTACAGTAACATTCAGTGCAGTACAGACCTGAGCACCAAGAGTCCTGAGGTAAATTCCCTTCTAAGCCTTCAAAGCAGACTCTTTTCTCAGTGCCTCAGGGCATCCATCTTCATAAATGCCATGAATGCTTCTAGAAAGCTTGTGTAGGGTGCACAAGTTTCAAAGAATTCCTGGCATTAAACCTATTGAAAAGTTTTAGTGCTTCGTATGTTTGGCAGTTACTCATGTGTTGGCTTTCTGGTATCTGAAATGTTTTTGAAAATGTTCTGTTCTTTCTGTTTCAATTACCCCAAAACTGCCAAACTGAAATACTTCACAAAGAAGGAAAATAAATCACCTCTGAGAGAGTAGACTGGAACATAGCAGACTGAAAGAGATTTTGTTTGAACAAGTTAAGTACAATGAAGAAAGTCAGAAACTTGTAGTAGGCCTAGCTGGATTCTTCTCAGCCTAATTTGGAAGCCATTTTTAACAGCTATGTTTTGCTGAATTTCAGCTGAGGGAGGCCAAATTTTTGAAAGTACTTTGGTACTTAAAATGTGGAAAGACACCATGGGAAATTTTGAATATGCATTGGGAGGGACTGAGATTCAGAACTCCCTTTCCCTCTAGTACCTAGTCAACTGGGATCCAACTCAGCCAAGACCTTCCTCCATCCATAGTGTGTTTGAGAAGCTGACAGGTCCAGTTTTGTCCTGAAACAGAGGGCTCTGAAGCTCTTAAGAAACTGAGAGTGCAGTCATTCTTGAGTTCATCCATGGCTGAAGGTAGGGAAAGTATTATCAAACCTGCAGGAGGGCTGGCCAGACTTTGGGACGTGGCACCACTTGTGTGGGCTGTTGCTGCTTCCTTTGTGTCAGAGGAGTTCCAGGGGTGCCACGTCACGGCCCAGAGGGAGGCAGAGCATGGTGAGCAGCACGTCTTTTGCTTCCTTGTTCCCCTTTAGGTCGCATAACAAAGAGGTACAGTTCTCACACCAAACCACAACTCCACCCTCTTGAGTATGTAGTCGCACAGTACTCTCCTTAGCAAACTGTTGCTGTATGTTCTGCAGCCAGCCTAATGGCTTAGAGAAAAAGGATGTGTGTGTTTGTGTGCTTTTACTTCTTGCATATGACTGGCTTTTCTTAGGGCTCTGTTTATGGTGCAGAACTCAAGGGTGCACAGTTCTCTCAATGAAGGAACAGCCAAAGGATAAGCTGTATGGCAAAATCTGCAGTCAGAGAGGGAAAGCTGTAATAAATATGTGTGAATGGCATGCCTAGCATGCAAACAACTCAAGATTCCCAGTGTTTGGCTAAAATCTGCAGCATATAATACCTGGCCTAGAAATACCTGACCAGTCTTTCTCTTCTTGAAAAACACAGATGAGAACAAGTCAAAAATAGATCACAGAACCTGTTTCAAACATTCAGGGTGAGCAGGTCAAATTAAGCAAATCTAAAATCCATGGCATTAAAATCCTCCATTATCTTTTTGGGGAATAAGAGAGTAAAAATAAAGTATCTGGGATTCTCACTGCTTTCTCTGATTTACACTTCTCTCTTTCAGTTCATTTGTGCCTTGTTTCTTTTTGGGAAATACATTTCCTGAGACTGCAAGTACCCTATGATCTAAGCAGACTCTCAGGGAAAACCTGTACTATATCCTGAAAGTCTGCATACCTACAGTTGCAAAAACAAGGGAGTTCTTCAGTGATTCCTTAATGGACTAAGCTTAGGGACAGTTAGGAAGGACATGAACATCTTACCATGGCCTTTTGCAGAAAATATTGCAATAAGTGCTATGTGATAGCATAGCTATCTCTGTCAGTATGAAGTGTTCTCTTATTAGTCACAACAACTGGTCTAGTGGAGTAAAGCTGGTGCAAAGCAGCAGGGGAAGTATTCATGTGCATCACCTGTCTCACACTGAGAAGCTTTATGGTGTGTTTTATTCAGGTCTTGCCAAGTAAACTGTGCTAGGATGTAAGAAGTCAAAGTCAAGCTGAGGTGTGCAAGGACAAAGAAGACCTGTAGACAAGTGTCCAGAATTCCTCTGCAGCGGTAGGGAAGGGACCAGAAAGAAATGGCTTTAAATAGAGAAAGCCAAGACTCCTTTAAATTGGCTGGCTCTGGCACTGTTACCTCTTTCTTGATGTGGCTGAACACAGGTCAGTGAAGGCTAATGGGCTCTTCCTGGAAGAGTTCACCACAGCTCTGTGTTTCAGTACTATGGGCACAGCATTTGAAGCCAACATTGGTATGACACATCAAGGCAAGCATGGCCTCCCCAGAAGATAGGTTCAAGATAGATCAAAGGATAGGTTATGGACAGAAAGGTAGGTATCAAGGGAAGCTGTAGGCAACTTTACCTAAATCATGCTGAGTCTTTCGCATTTGGGAAGTTTGTGCTGGTTTTGGTGAAGGCCTGCTTCCAAGGAGAGTCACCAAGAAGCACAGTATTGTCAGTGTTAGAAGTCTAAATGGTAGTTAGTCTCATGGTACTTGGTATCTGAATTTGGACTTCAAAGAACTGTCAAAATGACTTTGTAGCTCTTGGGACTGGGATTTGAGAAATGTTCTCTGAAGGTAAGGGGAAAAGTAAGACATAAAGGACTCAAAATAATTAAAAAAAATCTGTGATCCTATTCTGTTTGCATCCCGTGGTGACTAATCCTCATTTCCTACCCATATAGTCCAGTCCTGAATGAAGCAAATGCTAACCTTCAAGACAAAATTGAAATCCACATGCTGGACCTTTGGACCTCTGGCACGTGTACTTCGGATATGGAAGACACATCATACAGTCCAGGTGTACAACAGCTCTGTGTCATTGGCAGAATGGTGAGACGGAGTCTGAGAGGTGCGGTGTGCTATGGGGCTTGCATGCTGGGAGTGGACTAAAGCAAGTGCTCTACCACTGCTCCTTTGATCTGCCAGTCCAAGATTTAGTTCCATATCCAGCTGCCAGCACTGCACAACAGGAAAGCTGCAGTGATACTGGCTCAAGGTTTGGAGGACTCCTCTGTGTAGAACAATGTGTGCTTGAAACTGATGGGCTATAAGGTCTAGGTATTTTTTCCTCAGTGCCTTTCTTCTGTTTCCAGGACAGTTAATGATCAAAGCAGTGATGAAGCTGTATGGATAGGTGATAAATTCAGCTCTTGTAAGTAAATTGGACTTGCAAACAGGAACTGCCACTTTATCTTCTAGCAAAGCAGAGTGCTTCCTGCAAAAAGCTGCATGTGAGCCTGTGGACATATAACGCTTGCTTAGCATGTGCTAAAAACTGTAATACACTGAAGCAATAAATGGTTTCCTCCTCCATAAAATTTCTTTTTCTTGTTGTTTTTTAGATGTTTCTTTGGCTCTGTATTTTTTGCATTGATTAGCCAGTCCTACTTGCACATGTAGAACTCCATTTGTTTTCCATTCTGGGTTTTACTAGTCTTGTATTTCTGAAGATGATGATGGTGTCCTGTGGTGCAAGGTACAGACTGGAAATTCAGGGCACAGCTCCTACCTCAGACAGAAATCATGCTCATTATTAGTGCTGACATCATGTGGATAGGCCAGAGGTGAGGTGAGGGCAGGAGAATGAAATAACACACAGAGACCTTGGCAGGAGGCAATGGGGAGCATGATCAGCTGTCTAGAAAGTGTAAAAGTGTCCCAAAATGCTGCATTTTGTACTGTTCATTCCTGCCACTGAGTAGTGTTCAGCTGTCACAGAGATGATCTAGGTCAGCCTCACATCTACCTGAAGAGTGGGTGCTACAGTACTTCATGTATTTACCAGCCCGTGCTGGTCCAGGCTCTAAAGTGCTTAATAAATAGTCCTGATGGCTGCTGTGACTGTCACTCTCCTACCCACCAGCTCTGAGTAGCTGATTATTGAACTGTGCGAGTTAAAAATAAACACGGTTGCAGTAGTTCCGAGAACACTCTCTCTCTTAGACAAGGCAACTAAAAGGTGTTTCTCAAGCCGATGGCAGTCATGCATGCAAATATTCTGTGCAAGCCAGCCTTAACTGGTCTTTAAAGGTCATTATATCTGGGTAAATATTTGTTTAAAAGTTTAAATGTGGTTTCTGGCTCTGAACCTGGCTCTTTGTCACCCGTGTCCTGTCTGTTCCGAGATGTGAGGTGGTGTCAGGCCTATGTTAGGTAGACAGCAGGACCTCAGCTGCCAGCCGACAAGCAGCAGTCCCCTCTCACGTCCTGCACCTGTGCTGGGCTTAGGAGGGCAGGAATGTGACAGCTCCTGTCTCATGCCAAGCAGAGCAGAGATAAGGGCCACAGGCAGCAGCTGGCTGGTTGGGCATGGGGAACACCCAGGTTGGCATGTGCTTGCTAAAGTCAGAAATAGTGGATGTTGCTTTTTTGCCATGTTGGCTGGGTCCCATCTTGGTGGGGTGTTCAGAGCTGGCTGAGGCTACATCATTAAAGCATCAGGGCATATATTTCCCTTTTTCATCTATTGCATCTATTTCCTATATGGCTGGTTTGCCATTTGATGAGATTTTTTTATTTGAACTGTCTTCAGTTCACACTTAGATCCTCACTGTAGTCACAACAGGTCCTTTGAGGCCCCCTTAATATTGCTGTGAATTAGCAGACTGGAGTCCAGATTCCAGAGCAAGTACTTTATTTTTTAGCTTGCAAGTTTGTATATGACCAACCATAGTTGACATGGGATTCACTAGTAACTGAGTGTCTCATAGTGAAACTTCTCATCCTTGCAAATTAACAGAGATTTTTATTTTGATATACCAGCCAAGCTGAAAAATGTTTTCATTTTATGTTGACTGAAATCTCACTAACCAAATAAAAATTTCTGCCTTGCTGACTACCCAGTGTCCTTAAGAATTTTCCTCAGGGACAAAAAGTTTCGGTCAAAAGCAAAACATGTCTCTCATTTTTTGTTTATTGAAGATTCAGCTGTACTAAAGTAATGAATCCTTGCTACAGATTGAAAATGGAGTTTTATTTTTTTTTAGCTGTAAGTATATGATGTTTTGAGAGAAAAACAAAACATTTCTTTCTTGCAGCCCATATAGATTTACATTCGAGCAAACAATTTTTTTCCTTTCTCAGAAAATGAAAAAAGTCAGTTGACTATTTTTGTTCCATTCCACTTCTCAGTTGGGGCTTAAGAAAACATTCATAAGCTCCTTCTGGGAACAGCTGCTAAAATCCTGCCTAACACGGTATATATGGTTTGTTGAACCATATTCTAGTCTCTTCTAGTAAATTCAGAGAGGGTGATGCAATATAAAAAGCTCCCTCTGAACAATGCAAAGACCTATGTGTGATTAACCAAACCAAGCCTATGCAGTTATCTGGTATGATTTGCTGTTCTGGAGACTAAGCCACCAAGTGAGACAGTGGAAGGGTTAGTCTGTAGGGGAACTGGAGAATAGTACCAACTTTTCCTCTAACACTCCTCCAATATTCCTCTTAGTTGACTCTCATTCCTGTAATTCCACTGTTATCATCCCCCAGGTACTGTGTTGTTCCAGACATAGTAGGGATGGTAGGCAGAAGCTAGGGGGGGTAGAGAGGAAGGACTAGACTCTCTGACCTTTTAATTCTGCCCGCCATTCCTCCTGCATTCTTCACTGACAACCTCATTCATGTATCAGTTAGAAGGGGCTTTTCCTGGTAAGGTAAGTGGGACTCCCTCTAAAGTGTTCTTTAATGTGCATGTGAGAAATTTGCAGCCAAGTCCAGCAAACCATACAGGAGATTTTATGAACACCTCCAGTGCTGCAGTATATTTTTATGAAAGCCTGTAACAGAAGTATGTCAATATTGTACTAGGTGCTATAAATATACATAACCAACCCTTCTGAAAATGCTTCACTTCAGAAGAGAGTTAATAAAAAGAGAGAAGAATAGCAGGAGAGACATAAAGCCATAGAGAGATTAAACCCTTTGCTCAAAAATTTAGTGATCACACCAGAAGCATGTCCTGGATTTCTAAACTTCACTTGTCACTGTCTCTGCTGAACTGTGCTTCCCCATGATTTTGTGTTAAGATTGTGTCTGAAGCCACATACACCTTAAGAAATCAGTTGTGTTGCTAAATCAAGTCAGTGTGTTTGGTGGCTTAGGTTACCAGGTGAATGTTGTTACCTGTGTGTTGACTAGGCAGGAAGAGAGATACTTTTGCTTGTGGATTTTTTTTTCTACTGTTAGACCACTGAGTAGAACCTGATAGAACATTTCCATCAGAGTAATACCCTCTGGGAAATAAAAGTTTAAGGGAGTTAAAGTAATCCACTAAGTTGTCACAGTTTTAAGAACCTTTACTTGAAGAAACCCAAATATAAATAAAAATTGACCCTAAAAGCTGTGACCTTCCACATGAATCTGGTTTATTTGACTAGATCCAGTTGAAGAAATAATACTAAGTGGATCAGGGTTGTATAAGAGTGCTTAGAATTCATAGAAACTAAAAAAATAAATTGCATTCCTAAAATATGTTTTCTGTCTCAAATTGAGATGAATATGTGAATAGGAAATATGAAATGTAAAGCATTTCCCATAGTTTTCTTACCATTGTACGTCTGATTCACTATAGCAGTGTACCCTGAAAATCCATCTGCCTCCCTAGAAATGAAGGTCCAGTGGAATATTTCATCATACAGCACCTAGAATAATAGCAAGTTTGCAACAACTGTTGCATGTTGCAAGAAATGCTTAATGCAGAATTAAGTTTTAAGCCCTGAAAAGCTAAGCCCTTTAAATAAAGAGAGAAGCACTCAAGCAAGGCTTGATGTTTCTTTCTTCCCTACTTTCTGTGCTGTGTCCACAGCATTATTTCCTTTGTTGTCAAAATCCATTCACAATATTGTGCAATAGCACACAGCATGAAATTTCCAACCAACTACGCATGTAAAAAATGAGGCTGTCGTTGCTTATCTTGTTGTACTGAAAGCAGTGACGAAGATGGTGCAAACATGATGGGTCTGCCATGCTGGTAGAACCCGGATAGTATTTCTCAAGTGACACTGGGGTCATCTTTCTAGGATGATCCTGACAACTATGAGTCCAGGAAGGCTGGTTTATCACTTAACCCCAGAAGAGCTTTTTCTTATGTTTGGCGCCTATGTGTTGAAGCTGGAGCTTGCAGGCTTCTTCAAGTGATTATAGAAATCCAAAGGTTGAAGGTTAAGTTAAACTCAGCAGAGGTAACACCACAGCAAGATCAGCAGACCTCCTGCTGTGCAAGGGGACCTATTAATAACCTGCTGCTAGTGTTCTTTGGTGAACAGCAGGGAACTGTTGCAGATAGCCCACAGCTTCTCATGAATAAATAATTTCTTGATATGCAAAATAAGCTGGTCCTCTGTGGTCCAAAAAGTGTTTATTTTTCTCTATTTTTTTTTTCCAAGGAAAGCACCATATTTCTCATATGTCTAATCAAGGCAGAAGTTGCAAGGGGTAATGTTTGGCTATCTGCAGTAGGGACAGAGGAAAGCTAGCTTTTGTAGGCAGGACACCAGCTTTTATCCAGATGGACCTGAGATATAATCAGACAAGGCTTATTTCACCTTTTGATGGACAATTATCTTGTCACTTGACAGTTTCAGCCTACGTAGTAGATACCACCTTTAGTCTTTCAAGGGGTCCTAAGGAGCTAGACATCTAAATTTTCATTGGATTTTATCCCATTCCTCTTTTTAAGTGGAGTAGTGGGATTCTTTCAATACATTGGCAAGCTAAACATTTCTGTTGTGAACTGGGTTTTGCCATGAAATACTGACATTTTAAAAAGAAGATGTTGTTAAAGTTAGGTAATGATTTTATTTTTCTTTGTCTTATTTTCAGTGATACTTCATTCCTTCTTAATCATAGAATCATAGAATCAACTGGGTTGGAAAAGACCTCTGAGTTCATCCAGTCCAACCCTTGATCCAACACTGCTGTGGTTATCAGACCATGGCACTAAGTGCCTCATCCAATCTCATCCTAAAAAACTCCAGGAACAGTGAATCCACCCCTCCCTGGGCAGCTCACCCCAAAGTCTGATTATTCTCTCCATAAAATATTTCTTCCTAATATCCAATCTAAACCTCCCCAGGCACTGCTTAAGACCATGCCCTCTTGTCCTACTGCTGGTTGCCTGGGAGAAGAGACCAACCCCCACCTGACTACAACCTGCTGTCAGGGAGTTGTAGAGAGTGATGAGGTCTCCCCTGAGCCTCCTCTTCTCCAGGCTAAACAACCCCAGCTCCCTCAGCCTCTCCTCACAGGACTTGTGTTCAAGTCCCTTCACCAGCCTTGTTGCTCTTCTCTGGACCTGCTCCAGCCCCTCAATGTCCTTCCTGAACTGAGGGGCCCAGAACTGGACACAGCACTCCAGGGGTGACCTCACCAGTGCTGAGTACAGGGGAAGAATCACTTCCCTGGACCTGTTGGCCACACTGTTCCTGATCCAGGCCAGGATCCACTGGCCTTCTTGGCCCCCTGGGCACACTGCTGGCTCATGTTCAGCTTCCTGTCCATCCAAACTCCCAGGTCCCTTCCTGCCTGGCTGCTCTCCAGCCACTCTGTCCCAGCCTGTAGCATTGCAGGGGGTTGTTGTGGCCAAAGTGCAGGACCTGGCACTTGGCCTTGTTGAACCTCATCCCGTTGGAATCAGCCCAACTCTCCAGCCTGTCCAGGTCCCTCTGCAGAGCCCTCCTGCCTTCCAGCAGATCAACACTCCCCACCCAGCTTAGTGTCATCTGCAAATATGCTATTGGTACACTCAATCCCCTCATCTAAATCATCAGTAAAGATATTAAACAGGACTGGGCCCAACACTGATCCCTGGGGGACACCACAAGTGACCGGATCCCAACTGGATGCAGCCCCGTTCCCCACCACTCTCTGGGCCCGGCCCTCCAGCCAGTTCCCAACCCAGCACAGAGTGCCCCTGTCCAAGCCTTGGGCTGCAGCTTTTCCAGGAGTGTGCTGTGGGAGACGGTGTTAAAGGCTTTGCTGAAGTCCAGGTAGACACATCCACAGCCTTCCCCTCATCCACCAGGCGGGTCACCTGATCATAAAAGGAGACTGAGTTGGTCAGACAGGACCTGCCCCTCCTAAACCCGTGCTGGCTGGGTCTGATCCCTTGTCCATCCTGTAGCTGTTGTGTGATTGCACTGAGGCTGATCTGCTCCATAACCTTGCCAGGCACTGAGGTCAGGCTGACGGGCCTGTAGTTTCCTGGGTCCTCCTTGGAGCCCTTTATCTAGATTGGCACATCTGTCTTTGTCTCTTCTTGCACTTCATTTCTCCTAATCAGTCAGCAGACTACTCTGCTATGACAGGTTTGTGTGAGAAATGTGTGTGAAGTTGGGGTGGGTTTTTTAAGGCTAGAAAAAGCATGCAATTTTACTCAATATTGCAGAAAATGCTTTAAGTAATTCTGGCATGCCTTAACAAAGATAAAAGCATGAGGTGTGTGCAGAGAATGTGGCAGTATCACATGCAGTGTGCTGTCACTGTAATTAAACTGGCTTAACTGGTCTGTGATAGCCTAGTGTAAATATTGGGCATTACTGATACCATCAACCCCCTCATAACCTAATCAAAATAAGACAAAAACCATAAGGAAGTAGACTAGTGTAAGCCTGCATGACATCTGAATGTCCCAACACAAAGAGAGAGAAAAGAGCAGTGATGTTTCCCACAAAATGGTTTCTTACTGTGAGAGTTTCTGAATCCAGTGTCAGTCTTTATTAACCTGGCAGGTACCACCAGGGATGGCCATTACTGCCCATGTGGCAATACAAATTCTCTATGGACACAGGGCAAGGGGTGTGTGGTGTTGAGGGAAGATCTAGCCTACTTCAGTTTGGTAAGTATGGGGAAATTGCATAAGCTCCTGAACGCTTGCTGCTCTAGTTTTCTGATGGCGGGGTGTGGTTTAGAGGGAGTGGTACTCGTTTTGGCCAGGTTACCATCATGGGGTCATAAACAAATCCCTCCTGACGGGGACAGGTGAAGGATACAAACAGCTGTGTTCAGTGCAAATGACCCCGAAAGTTGTGGGAAATCATCAGTTCGCTGTGGTTTTGACCTGAGAAATGCTAGACCTAGAGGGAGATGCAGTCAGCAAACCTATGTGCTGTAAACTAGAGGATGAGAGAGCATTTTCTGAGATTTCTTTGCTCTTTTCTTTAGGAAGATTGTTTAAATGTGCATAAATTGAATTCAAAATAATTTTAAAGAGTAATTCTAGGAAAATGAGACAGTTTGACTAATTGCAAATTTGCTTTTGCCCTTTTCAGTTTGTTGCTATGAGTCAAGATATTGTTTGTTTTTGATGAAGTTGAAAATTTGTATTTGTTTTGGGAAAGCTGACTTCCTGCCTAGCTGGCAACATATATTTCCTCCCACCTCCAGCCTTTCAAAAGACGATGAGGGGAGCTCATAAAAGACATTCATCCCACCTAATTCTGATCCCTCAGAAACTTACTCTCCATTGCCAACTGTGAGAAATCCCGTCTTTTTATTTTTTAAAGAAAGCAGAGTAGTTCTCCAAACTGGACCTGAGATTTTCTTAAAAATTCACAGTATTTTTGATACCAGTTGCAGACAGATGAATGTTGCTTTAGAGGACCAGGCAGGATATGAGTATGTGTCCCACAGTCTCACAGACTAGTCTCTCTACTTGCACTGAAAGGCCTTTCTGTAACATTTTCCATAGCAGAAAGCAGAGGGAACTTAGCCAGTTTTGCAGGAGCTGAGTTCAGGACTGAACTTTGCTTTTCTGATTCATTTCCCTTGCTGCCAAGCCCATGGGACCAGATTTCTGCTTAGAAACTCCCATGTCTGGCAAATGCAAGGAATACAAGGCTTTCACAACCCACCTCCTCTTATTTCTGCAGCTCCACAGTACAGCAATGTTTTCTGCTTCTGGACCCTGTGCACCAGAGGGGTGGCTGGTCCCATCTGCTTGCAGCCAGGCCAAGGCACACATCTCCTGTGTCCACAAAGTCAAGGGGAGAATGAAGCCCATGGAATAGCATGACATTCGCCTTCGGAAATAAGCATTTCCCTGTAGCACTTACACGTCTCAGCACTGTCTAGAACAGGGTCTTGTCTGCTCTGTGTGATTCCAGCAGACACCTGACAGAGTACTAAAAGGACAGGAAACAGAAAGTTTTGTGCCCTAGGCTGGAAAGGCAGGACTACTATTGGAGGTAAAGTGACAGTCCCTTTTGTGGCATAGCGAAATCCTCCTTAAGTGGAGAAACAGAGGAGCCACGTGTGCTCAGAATTTCCCATCACAAATATGGCCTGTCCAGAGAGAAGAGAAAGGACAGGCTATCCTGTGGCGGTTCTGTCTGTCTTAGTTCTGCGCTTGGGAAGGGTGGTTCTGTTCCCTTCAAGTGTTAGCTGTCTTTGAGTGCAATGAACAACACAGGGATTACAGAGCCAGGGTGGGGAGCCAGGGGAAAAGTCTGGAGGGAACTCTTAAGTTGTAGGGAGGGGACTCTTGGATGGGACAGAGCAACAAACAAGACACTGGGAGAGGTGTCAGGCACTTATAATAGCCAAGGAGAGTACGAGTCACTTTTGTTTCTGCCAGCTTGAACCCTCCCTTGACATACTGAGCCTGGGGATGGCTCATTTGGCTTGCAGCCAGAAGGAACAAGCAAGAAATACTAATTTCTGTATCCAAGAGGAGCAGGAGGGTTCAGCTTACACCAAAGCTGGAGAAATGCAACAAGACAGTGCACCAAGATGAAGTGGGTACAGAAACCAGACAGCTCAGGCCGGTAAGAACCCTTTCCTCTCCTTGGTTTGCCAACTGTTGTAGAAGAGGTGGAGTAAAGATAGAGTCTGGACAGTAGACCTTCATCCACCAATCATCCTGGAGGGCCCCCTGGCCTGGACATCACTTGAAGGATGGCTTTTAACAAACCACGTAATGGCTAGACTGGGCTTCAAGACAGTTCTGGTCACCACCCTTGTCTGACAGCTGCGCACTCACTGATGCAGTCAGAAAACTGGAATAAAAGTGGCATCCAACACAGACAGGAGAACATTTTGACCCACAGCCCAGGCAGCAATTTCTGGGAAAGGCAGAGCTGTGCACAGACTCCTGGCTTGGAAGGGAGGTGAGGGTGGGGATAGTGAAGCAAGAAGCTGAAATATTATGGTTTAAGTGCTGGCTGAGGTGAGTGATTTTGGTTGACACTCCCGTTTCTTACCTCCTGTTGTGGTCTAGGATAGGTATTCTTTGTGTCTCCTTTGGAAATGGAAATCAAATGAAGTTACCTTCCTTCCCATGTCCCTTCTTTTCTTAATGGACGTATTTGTCAAGGCTTTAGGTTTTAGCAAACTATTTCAGTTAGAGAAGACAAACATATACTGCCAGGGGCTGTAGGTAAATAAAACTCAAGAGAGCCTGGAGTGAAAGGCTGAGCTGATCAAAACTAGTGAAACTGAAGATATGCTGGCTCCTACTGAGTGACAGACTCTGTGTTCCATCAAGAATTTCAGTTTTACATTTTGTATTATTCTGCCTCTTTATGGTCTGTTACTAAGTAGAGTTCTCACCTCTGATGCCCCATAGCCTTTGGCCTCCAAAAAACATTTTAGAGCTGTGAAGCTAAACTGTTGTCAGGAAAAGAGCTTCCACCATACATGCCAGTGGTCAGCCACTTTGAACTTCTCACATAACAGAATCCAGAAACAGCATTCAGCCTGGACTTCATTCAGCACCCAGGCAAATTCTATCCTCTCACTCTAACTGAATGCCATGTTATCTGCTGTGGTATGCTTGATTTGTCAGAGTGGCACTCTCATCTGAGTGATGGGCATCTCCAGACTGTTGCAACCCATTCACTGCCAAAAACACAGCAGGGTTCTGGGCATCCCTGCTATCATGTTTGACATAAGGAGGGGATGTTTTGCAGTTGAAGAAGGATGTATTGAAAGAAGGTGGTAGGTCATGGGCAAGGAATGTCTAATTGGCGATGCCAGAAGCATCTTGTGGCCTTCAGCAACAGTCACTTGAAATGACAGAACTCTAGCAGCAAGTTGGACCGTTTGCTCCATGGCTTAGGAAGGCTGGTCCGGTGGCCAAAGCTTGGCTTGAGGAGACCCAGGCTGTTTCCCTGTGCTGAAGAGGCCAACCTGAGCAATAGCATGGCTGCAGTCTGTACATCTCAGAGCTTGCACAGCCTTTGCTGTCCTGGGAAATGCAAGCACATACACCACACTGCACAATGCTAACAGTGAGGCTACAGTTTCCTAAACTGTGTGTCTCTCCAGACTGTCCATCTTTCCGCTGCTTATCTGCTTGAAACCCCCATTCGCTAAGGTAAGGTTACCATTTACCCCACCTTGAACTCCAGTGCTCTCTGGGAATCTCCCTAGCCCATTCTTACTTTACAAGGAGCTTTCTTTCTTTGCAAGGCTTTATTCCTTTCCAACTCACCTTCACCCCTCATCAAGCTGTCACAGTCCTTTTAAAACAAGATATCTGCTTTGAGCAAGTGCAGAAGTCCCTCAATTACCTGTTCCTTGTTCTCTTTGCCGGTGACAACAGGAGGGCAACCGAATTACCGGACTGGAATTGACGGCCCTTGTTACTGTGCAGGCGATCATCTCTGGCGGAGTAGCAGTGACACCCGGTGGCCATTAAATAAAATCACTGATTTAGTGAATTCCACCTTCATCCTTTCCTTTTCTGCCCTCGGTGCATTTGCAGGTACGTTAAATACAGGGTGCAGCACCATGACACTTACAAACTTCGCAGACAGACTCCTTCAGCTCCTTTTCACCCCTGTCAGCTGTCGAGGACAAACCGCGAGCAACAGATTTCTTTGGTCACCTGAGAACTGTGGAATCAAGTGCCAGCTGTGTTTGTTACACTACATAGAAATAAAACATCTCTGGGAGATGAAAGATCAGATCTTAGGAACAGGGAAATGACTCCCCTAGTTAAGATGTACCCAGTTTATAATCCCTGACAAGTAGCAGAAGATTGAAATGATGTTGATTTGTAACCATCACATTTGTAATTAGCACATGCTGCCCAGAACATCTTGGCAAACCTGGAGCAAGACTGGAGTTAGACTGTGCTGTACACAGGCCAGCTTATCCTTGCAGTAGCCAGTAAGTATTTAACCACAGATAGTCTGATCATCAGTAGATTTTACTCCTTTTCTCTTGCACTTTGAGAAAATTGTGAGATACATGCGTAATTTCTGCAAAATTACACCCAAAGCTGGCAGATTCTGTGCAACTTCCCTAGACTACAGCTGTCCACAGAAGTTTTAAGGCTGGTGGATACCACCTGAGATCATCCACTCCAGCCTCTCTGCCTAAGCAGGGTCAGTTGATGCAGGTTGCCCAGGATTGTGTCCAGTCAGATTTTGACTCTCAGGGGTTGAATTTCCAAACTTCCCTGGACAACCTTTCCCATTTGTTGAGCACCCTCACAGCAAAAAAGTGTACTCTTGGGTACAGGTAGAATGTCATGTGTTTTAATTTGTGTCCATTGCCTTTTGTCCTGCCAGCATCACTGGAAAGAGCTTGGTTCTATCTTCTCTAGTCCCTTCACAAGGTATTTATTTACACTGATAAGATCCCCAAACCGTCTCTTCTTCGAACTGAATAGTCCCAGCTTGCTCAGCCTTTTGTCACATGGCAGATGACCCAGTCCCTTAATCACCTCAGTGACCCTTTATTGGGCTCTTTCCAGTATGCCTGTGTCTCTCTTGTACTGTGTAGCCCAGAACAGGATACAGTACTCGATGAATGGCATCACTACTGCTGAGTAAGGGGGAAGAATCAGCTCCCCCCATGTGCTCAGGTCCCCAGGGTTACTCTACATCAGATGCAGAACTTCACATTTCCCTCTGTTGAACTTCGTGAGATTCTTGCTGTCCCATTTCTTCAGTCTGTTGATGTCCTTCTGTATGGCAGCATAGCCATCTGGTGTAGCAGCTACTTCTGACACTTTTGTGTGTTCTGCAAACTTCATGCAGGTGCAGTCTACCTAATTGTCTACAGCATTAATGAAGATATTAAACAGTATTTGCCCCAGGAATTGTACCCCCCAAGAGTACATGACTCATGATGAGCATCCAGATGGACTTTGTCCCACTGTCCCCAATGGTCTAGCTCAGCTGTATGGTCAGATTTTAATCTACCTCAGTACCCACTTACATAACCTGACTTCTTTTCTAGTTTTTTTTTTGAGATGTTATGGAAGACAGTGTCAAAAAATCAACGTAAGTCAAAGTAAAAAATATTCACTGTGCTCCTGTCATCTAGCAAGTTGTTCAACCTGTTGGAGAAGGCTAGTAAATTAGTTAAACATGACTTTCACTTTGTTAATCCATGCTGACTACTCCTGATCATCTTCTTGTCCTTCATGTGTCTAGAGATGGTTTCCAGTATTAGTTGTTACATTACCTTTCAGGGACTGAGGACAACTGATCTGGCCTGTGCTTCTCTTACTCATCCTTCTCGCCCTTCTTGAAGACAGGCTGACATTTGTTGTTTTCCAATCCTCAGAACCTCTCCCAGCTGCTTTCCAAAGACAATCAAGAGTGATTTCCCAATGATATCTTTTAGCTTCCCTCAGCACTTGTGAGTGCAAGCTGTCAGGTCCCACCAATTTCTGCTTGTCCTGTTTGTCTAAGAGTTTCCTATCCCAACCCTCTCCCACCAAGAGTTAGGTCTTCTCTGCTTAAATTTTCTCTCTGGTCTCAGAAGTCTAGGACTCCTGAATGCTCGGCTTCCCAGGAAAGGCTGAGGCAAGAGAGGCATTGGTTATCTTGGCCTTTTCCTTTGGTACTGTGGTCTCTGCTCCATTTAGTGGCTAGCCTGCTTTTCTTTGTCTTTCATTTATGTACTTATATAATATCTTCTTGTTGCCCTTCACATCCTTCATCAGATTCAACTCCAGATGGTCTTTGACTTTTCTAATTCCATCCTTGCATGATCATATGACATTTGTATCTTCTTCCTCAGGAATCCTGTGAGGATTCCTTCTAGTCATCCTCACAGAGGAGCTTTCTCCGTCTTTGGGAAGAAGCTGAAATGAATACATTTAACACTGATGAAGCTAGTGGTGTACTAGACCACAGTTGTTGAAACTGACTATCTAAAAATATTTTGTTGCTGCCTCCCAGGCTGTTTCCTGCCTCAGGCTTAAATGTTCAGCTCTTTAGGCCTGGGGTGACAATTTTTTATGGTTTTGTATTACAAGCAGCAGCAAATAGTTTTTCACTTACTGGAGTAGAGAAACAACAGACAAACTTGCTCCTTTGTTCATGTTTTCACTTGAGTCATAAGGAAAGTGGTATTTGTAGAACTGTGTTTGGACCATAGAGCCACAGAGTCATCATACAGGTCTTAGGTACAGCGAATGTCCTGGTGGACAACAAGCTGTTCATGAACCAGCAGTGTGCCCTTGTCATGAAGAAGACCAATGGGATTCTGGGCTGCATTGGGAAAAGCATTGCCAGCAGGTCGAGGGAGGTGATCCTACCTCTCTATTCAGCCCTGGTGAGGCCACATCTGAAGTACTGTGTCCAGTTCTGGGCTCCTCAGCACAAGAGAGACAAGGAACTACTGGAGTGGGGGCAGCACAAGTCTATCAGGATGATGAAGGAACTGGAGCATCTCTTTTATGAGGAAGGGTTGAGGGAATTGGGCCTGTTCAGCCTCGAGAAGAGCAGACTGAGAGGGATACAAGTATCTGCAGAGAGGGTGTCAAGAGCCAGGCTCTTCTTAGTGGTGCCAAGCAATGGGACAAGAGAGAATGGACAGAAGCTGATGCACAGGGACTATAAACTGTTGAAAGCAATTTGCAAACAGAAAAAAAATTATCAGCTTTATTATATCAACTACAATTTTTATTCTGAATTATTTGCTGTGCTCCATAGAGGGAGCTGATATTCCTTCTAAAGCTCTTTAATATCTGCCTGTTGTTTCTCCCTGCCAGAGCTGTATCTTCCAGATATGAGTAAATTATGATTTACAGTGTAAAATCTATATAACAGGGTAAATTCATTTCCCCCTGCTCTAGTTCATGAGTTGTCTGTGAAGTGATAATGAAAACCTCATTATTTTGGCACATAGGTGGGTAGGTGATCTTTATTCACTGTAGATATTCACAGTCCTGAAGGCCCTATAGGAATATTTGAGTTTCTTTCCCAGCTGACTTAAATAATGAATAGTTTGTGAGAATTTCAGATGATATGCATGCTTGATTTCTGAAAGGGAAAGGAACTAAAAATAGATCTCTACATGTAAAAGTAAACTCCATAATGGAATTTGAAGGTTGGTCAGGAGTATTTATGGAAAAAGAGGTTGAAGTTTAATAGGTTTACACTAAATGTGTTCTGGAAGAATGCTGAAATATAGAGAAAAATTTAGAATAAAAAAGTCTCAGGCATTTATGATGAAATGTGGGCAAACTGTAGAGATGATATCACTTGATAAAAAGGAAACACCAAAATATTTGCTGTGGCGTATTAATTTTCTGTCTCACTTTCTGTCACTGTGGCTCTCTCTGTCTGCTGCCTTTCTCTCCCACCCACGGCCTGTCTTGTTTTGTCTTTCTCTCTTCACTCTTCCTAACCCATGTTTCTGTCTTCCTCTGTCAGCCTCTCTCAGACTCTTTGGTCCCCCATCTTTCCCCTCTCATTCTTCTCTCACCCCCCTCCCACCCCTTTCCCGCACCCCTCTGCCCCTTCTCCTGTTCCTGTCTCTGTCATTTTCTCTGTCTCTTGAAATGACCGTCTTAATATGAAGGACTTGTTCCAAAAACTTCACTGTTCTTTCCTGCAGTATTACATGATCTAATTAAAGATACATTTTTCTCCTTACACATTCTGCCTGGCTAAATGCAGTGCAATGAAACCACCAGTCATCAATGTTTTAAATCTAAAGGAAAGCGAAAACCAACTATTTCAGTCAAACTACCTGCATTAAAGAGAAGATCCCCAGAAAGCAAGGGATACTCAGGAGCAAGATGCTGCAGCTGAATTAAATTGTTTGATGAAAATTGACAAGGTCAAAATGGACTTTGAGAAGGAAAAGAACTCTGTCTCTTAGTATAGACTATCTGAAAAAACTAAAAAGCAGTGCACTGAAAAGTGATTTAATAACTCACTTATGACCTAAGGCCAACTCATTTGGACAACCTAGGATGCGTGCCTGGAACTGCTGCACATAGTTTACAAGACTGAAGAGGTCCAAGGTAAACCAAGAAGGGACTTATCAAAACCTTTGTTGTATGATCCTTTTTTTTCACTTTCCATGTGAAGGTAGAATTTAAATAAGCTAAACACAGCAGATCAGGAACCTTGCTGCAGATCTAAGTCCTTGTTTAGAGGATGTTCCTTGTCTTTGTGATGGCCTTGTTCTCATGTTTGCTTCATCACACAGCCTTGAGCCAGGACTTGTATGAAACTGGCACCTAAATTTGTTGAAGTGATTTTTTTAAATCTACCTATTATAAAGACTTCAAGTCTGCCTTTTTTCCCCTGTCTTTCTTGTACAGACTTTTCTTGTATTAGAGATACAAATGCATGAGATTTAGGCTGTAATTCCATAAACACATTAAGCTAGTATACACTGGGACTCTAAGCTGAAGAAATTGTCAAAGATACTAATCCAGGTGACCCTCCAAATTCTAGTTCTCCATGTGTTTGAAAGCATGTTTTTTGCTGGTACAACAAAGTACCCAGTTTTGCTGATGATAGAAGGAAGAAGAAAACAGGCAGTTTCTTTTGAAGTCCTGATTTTGATACGTGATCTCATAATTAGATTTCATCCCAGCCTCTGATCATGTTTTGACTGTGATGAAGACCTTGAACCAAGCTTTGTTCTCTCTGGAATATCTTGTGACAGTTAGCTCCTCAGAACAAGGGAGACAAGGAACTACTGGAGTGGGTACAGCACGCTCTAAGAACTTGCCAGTTCTTAGATACTGTGATCATGACTGAGAAAATGGTGAAAGACAATATAAGACTCATTTCCTTTCTGTAGAATTACAAAGTATTCAGTGGTATGTTTTCCCATGGTAGCTGGACTGATTTTGATAACCGGAGAAGTCCGCTTGTGTCTCTTGTTTCTGTAGCCTTGAAAAGTACACCTGCAGAGGTGTGGCCTCAGGTTACAGGTTTGTAGGGCTGGAATCTGCTGACAAGAAGTGTTAGAAGGATGATCAAGGGAACCAGGCCTGACCTCAGTGCTGGTCAGGTGAAGCATCAGGTGAGCGGAAAAAGGGAATCATTGTAAACATCTTTAAAAAGTGTATCAAGGAGGACCTTGGAACCACTGGCCTGTCAGCTTCACCTCTATGCCTGAGAAGACCATGGAACAGATCCTCCTAGAAGCTGTGCTGAGGCACAGGGAGGACAGGGAAGTGATTTGGGACAATCAACACGACTTCACCAAGGGCAAGTCCTGCCTGGCCAACCTGGTGGCCTTCTATAATGGAGTGACTGCATCAGTGGACAAGGGAAGAGCTACAAATGTTGTTTGGCTGGACTTCTGTAAAGTCTTTGACACATTCCCCTACAATATCCTTCTCTCTAAATTGAAGAGAGATGGATTTGCTGAGTGGACTATTTGATGGGTAAGAAAGTGGTTGGATGGTCACATCCAGAGGGTCGTGCTCAACAGCTGAGAGTCTCAGTGGACATCAATGACAAGTAATGTCCCTCAGAGGTCCGTACTGGGATTATTGTTATTCAATATCTTCAACAGTGACTCATCAGATGAAGAGATCAAGTGCATTCTCAGCATTTCACAGATAACACCAAGCTGAGTGGTGCAGTTGACACACCTGAAGGATGAGATGCTGTACAGAGGGACCTGGACAAGTTTGAGAAGTGGGCCCATGGGAACCTCATGAGGTTTAACAAGACCAAGTTCAAGGTGCTGCACTTTGGTCAGGGCAACCCCCGGTATCAGCACAGGCTGGGGATGAACAGACTGAGAGCAGCCCTGCTGAGAAGGATCCGGGGGTGCTGCTGGGTGAGAGGCTGGACTTGGCTGTGCTTGCAGAAAGCCAGCTGTATCCTGGGCTGCATCAAAAGCAACGTGGCCAGCAGGTCAAGGGAGGTGGTTCTGTTCCTCTGCTCTGCTCTGGTGAGACCCCACCTGGAACACTCTGGGGTCCAGCTCTGGGTTCCTCAGCACAGGAAGGACATCGACATGTGTGCGTGCAGAGGAGGGCCACCAGGTTGATTAGAGGGATAGACCACCTCTCTCATGAGCAAAGGCTGAGAGAACTGGGACTGTTCAGCCTGGAAAAGAGAAGGCTTTGGGGTGACCCAACTGTGGCCTTCCAGTGCCTTAAAGATGAAAGATGGAGAGAGACTATTTATAAGAGCCTGTAGTGACAGGACAAAGCAGAATGGCTTCAAAGTGAAAGACAGCAGATTCAGATTAAATATTAGGAAGAAATTCTTTACTATGGG
This sequence comes from Lepidothrix coronata, assembly GCF_001604755.1. Classification (NCBI taxonomy): domain Eukaryota; kingdom Metazoa; phylum Chordata; class Aves; order Passeriformes; family Pipridae; genus Lepidothrix; species Lepidothrix coronata. The sequence goes on from NW_016690400.1 coordinate 1,174,051, forward strand.
AATAGGGAGGCACTGGCACAGGTTGCCCAGAGAAGCTGTGAATGCCCCAGCCCTGGGAGTGTTCAAGGCCAGGTTGGATAATGCTTTGAGCAACCTGATATCATTTAAAGTCCCTTTCAAACCTAGCCATTGTATGATTCTCTGATACTGGGGAAGTTTATGGAGCAGATCATCCTGAGTATCATCACCTGGCATGTGCAGGAAAACCAGAGGATTAGGCCCAGTCAACATGGATTTACAAAAGGAAGGTCCTGCTTGACCAACCCCATTTCTTTCTATGACAAAAGTGACCTACTTAATAAATGAAGAAAGGCTGTAGATATAGTCTATCTAGACTTCAGCAAAGTATTTGACACCATCTCCCACAGCATTCTCCTGGAGAAACTGGCTACTCAAAGCTTTGATGGGTGTACTCTTGTCTAGGCAAAAAACTGGACGGATGGCTGGGCCCAGAAAGTGGTGGAGAATGGAACTAAATCCAGCTGGTGTCCGTTCACTAGTGCTCAGAATTGGGGCCAGTTGTGTTTAACATCTTTAAGAATGACCTGTATGAGAGAACTGAGTGCACCCTCAGTGAATTCGCAGATGACACCAGACTGGGCAGGAGTGTGGATCTGCAGCAGGATGGGAAGGCTCTGTAGAGGGATCTGAACAGGCTGGATTGATGGGCTGAGGCCAATGGTATGAGATTCAACAAGGTGGACTGCTGGATATTGCACTTGGGTTGCAATAACCCTGTGCAGTGCTGCAGGCTGGGGAAGATGAGCCAGCTGTGTGCCCAGGTGGTCAAGGAAATCAATGGTATCAGCAGGACCAGGGAAGTGATTGTCCCCCTGTACTTGGCACTGGTGAGGCTGCACCTTGAGTTCTGTGTCCAGGCCTGGACCCATCACTGCAAGAAGAACATTGGGCATGCTGGAGTGTGTCCAAAGAAGGACAACAAAGATGGTGAAGGGTCTAGAAACCAACTCAAGAGGAGTGGCTGAGGGAGCTGGGGTTATTTGGCTTCGAGAAAAGGGGGCTGAGGGGGAACCTTATTGCTGTCTACAACTATCTGAAAGGAGGTTGTAACCAGGGGGGTGTTGGCCTTTACTGCTCTGTCTGCAGTGAAAGGACAAGAGGAAATGGTCTTAAGTTGCACCAAAGGAGGTTCAGATTAGATACAAGAATTTTTTTTCATTGAAAGAGGTTAGGTATTGGAATAGATTGCCCAGGGAGGGGATGGTGTCACTGTCTCTGCAAGTGTTCAAGAGGCATCTGGATATGGCACTTGGGGATATGGTTTGGGGTGATTATGATGGTGCTAAGCTGATGGTTGGACAGATAATCTTGAAGTTTTCTTCCAACCTTGATGATTCTGTGATTCTGTAATACTGGTCACTGCTTATTTCCTACTGAATTGGAACCTGTTTTCTGCAGTGGTGGCTCTGTGATCTCTGACTGAGACTTTCCTAGTAACCTTGTGTCCCCACAGCCTCTTAGTTCTCCAGACAGTAGCCAGAGCAAAGTGCTGGACCTGTCAGATCACTTCTCAAGAAAGTGTAATCCTTGCACCAAATTGTGACTTAGCTATGGTGAAATGGTCAGTGGTTTGAGACAGAGCTCAGAATGGTATTCCAATATGGAAACTGTAGGGTGACCTCATTTCCTTCCATCTGACTCTGTTGCTGGTGGGAGATATTTGTTTATGGGAGGGTGATTCCTTTAGCTTCCACTTTGCAATGGGATATGTTTATTCTACTTTCCTAAGAGGAGCCTGGAAAATCTCCCTGGATGATTGCTTGCATCTTGACAAGTCAAGTGCCAAAGCAACTCAAGCGTGAATGTTTCAATTTGGGGATATTTTGGGAAACAGCTGCTCCCACACATGCTGACAACCTGTTGTATGTCCCTGAGTTCATCTCTGCCAGGAAAGGACATGGATATTGAAGATGTCTTCAGGATCAGAATAACAACTCTGCGAAGGACTCAGCTCAACTTTCGTTTCTGCACTGGTCGTCCAGCACTGGGTGAAACAGCACAACAAGGGGAGGCTCTCATTTTCCCACTCATCACATCAGAGCACAGGAGAGTTACCTGTTTATGCAGAACTTTTGGGACACAGAGCATCAACTTACCACTGACTTTGTTGAGGAAACTTTCCTGTCTGACTGTCCAGAAGCCACTCTGGCAGTCACACTTGCACAATGTGAGCTGGGACCGAGGTCTGTTCACAGTGGGAGGCTCCAGTGAGCCCATGGGTGCCCCACTCGACTCCCTACACACCCCACCCTCACAGTCAGACCAAGTTTCCTTACTGGATTGACCCCAGGTTTCCCACAGCAGAGTCTCAGACGTCTGGATTCTCAAAATACCATAATCATGGTGCAGCAACAGAATAACAGCGCAAGCTGGTGCCTCTGAGGAGGGATCCTGAACAGAGGAAACCCTGGGCTTTTATACCCTCACAGTCTATGCACGAAAGTCTGAGGTCTTCCTGCAGTCCTTGGCTCCTGCTCTGTCTCTCAGTGTCTGGTCACCTGGCTGGGCCACAGGTCTCTGTGCCTGTTTTTATGCAAAGGGTCGACACCAGTTCCTGACCTCTTGCCTCAGGCTCCCACCCAGAGCTCAATCTGGCTCAACCAATGCCAGCACTGCAGCTGCACACTGGCTACCTGCACTAGATGCATTTCCTCAACAGCTTGCAAATAGTGACCCTAACTCCTCTATTTATTGAGAGACTTCTATGCTGTATTTGTGTTCTTGGTAGCTGCACCCTGACGCAGTACAAGGCAAAAGCAGTAGTCTGCTTATGTGGATAGATCATGTCCTAACTCATGCTGGCAAATGTCAGAGAAACGTGCAGCTGTTGTGTCCCTGGCTGTGCAGACTTGCATTTTGCAGGGACCTCTTCATGTCTGCAACACTAGCTCTGGTTGTCCTTCAGTGGCCAGTCAGGAAACAAAATCACACGCTGGAAAGTTCTGGTAACACTGAAGGACATACGTCTACAGTGAAACTGTTTAGAAAAAAGTTGTTTAGAAAAAATTCACTTTGTGAATTTTTCAAGGATATGCATCATCACCAACATGAGCGCATGAGTGTAAAGGTCACCCTTATAGTACGGTTGACACTGTTATTATTGATTCCTAATGCCACTGTACATGAATCCCATCTTTTCTCTGAATAATTCTCTTCAATAGTTTGTCCTCAGGGCCCCTCTCACTTTTCCAACTTCAAAAATCTTGAAAGTTCTTTCAAAAGGGGCTGTTATTTGTTATGCTTTAATATTCTTCAAGTGAACTATGCATTAGATTTTTATGTTGTGCCCCAAAAATATTAGAGATACTTGAAGTCTTTTGGCGAGTAAACTTCCTGAAAACTCATAGACTCGGGAAGATGAGATCTGTTGGCAGAAAGTATAAAGAGGGGATTTTCTTCTTTACAAAAGGGGAATTCAAGTACATTCAGTCTATTATTTTTAAGCTGCAATGGTAAATCAAAAGAGACAAACTGAAAAAAAGGAATTTATTTAACACAAAGAAAAAGTGATTTTTAAAAATATCTCGCTCAGAAACAGCACCTTGCATTCCAACTTCTGAATCATTATTCTCAAGTTGCTGCAAGTGCCCAGTGTGATGGAAAGTCACCATGACAACCACCACACCTTATTGTATTTTTGTATCAAGGGCATTAACATCCTGCTATAGTTGTGATTTTTGATACTTGGGTTGATATGTGAAACTCCTTTAGATATAAACCACCTCATTCATGGACTGTATCAAGCTGCTTGTGTAAGAATTAAAAGTTGTGTCCCTCACAGGACACCATTTGCTGCCTGAGAACAAAGATACAAAACAAAAGACATTCAGGTCATTTGTGATTTCAGTCCCACAGAGAGATTCCTTCTGAAAGCAAATTTTGAAACATTGAATGTACTTTGTCTAAAAATGCCAAGAGGAGACTGGGACTTCAGCAACTTGGGTTCTACATAGCCTATGTTCCTACTTCATGTATTCAGTAGAAAAATGCAAATAGCAATTGGTGACAGAGGCAGAGGGATGGTTTAATGAAGCAAAGAACAGAATGTGTGTGAAAGATAGGGCCTGAACCTTAAGTCAAATTCAGGTGCTGTGGTGAGTCTGCGTAATGCACCTGCATGAAACTCAGGTCTTTGTTGGAGACTTTAGTTATCCTGCCTGCAGATTAGCAGTAAAATATAGATCTTGGCTATTTCTGCTTGTCTTCTCTGCTGAGCTGTTGCTCCCTGTTGGGAGCACTCTGTCCTTAAACTGCACATGGGATAAATCCATCAAAAAGCCTGTGTGCAGCTCCTGGCACTGTCTAGGTATATATATATATATTTGTATACTTAAAAAAACCCAAAAAGATAGAAGAGCTCCAAGTAGGTCCCCTATTGATGACCTTCCTGACACAGGGAAGTGACACACACCTTCCCTTATTTTCTACCTCTGAAAGGAATGTAAGCAACAAACTTCAGATCCATCCTTAGCTATCTTTTTGAAAGGGGAAGCTTAATGTTCATGTCAGTAGCCGTAGAACGTGTAGATTTTATTAAACGTGTCTGGAAGCCTGAACACACACATTTTAAGCGACTGAAAGAATGTTCTGAGGAAGGATTGCTCCTTACTTCCCCTGTTTTTGAACTGTCCTGCAGATATCTACCTCTGGCCATAATATGAGATGACACCCTGGGCCAGATGACCTTCTGATAAAGAGGTGTATTGGGGTATTATGTTGTACTCTGTTACTGTGTAGCCCTGCAATCTGGTACTTCCATTGCTACCAGCCTTTTGTAGTAAGTTACTGCCGGGCTTACTTTATCTGAATTTAAAGAGGTGTGCCTGCAGCTTGTTTCACCTAATTCAGCTTGAATGGGGATTTTTCTAATTTAGCAGGTGCTATTTTCCTTACTTTTGCTTAGCTTTGTATGGTTTTATCACTAACATAATGGTGTGGTGTAGAGAAAGTAGATTTGGTGTGACGGTAGAAACCTTGAGAAATGAAGACAGAGGATGTTGCGAAGAGGACTATGAGCATGGGAAGATAAGAGACAGGGCGCAGGGTTGTCAGATGCCACAGCTGCATTCTCTGCCCCTGAGTTCCATACTGGAGGTTGCAGTGGTAAGGCAAGCACTGTGGAGGGAAGCCTGGGATTATCTGGCTTGATGCTGGCCCTGCAAATCAAGCTGTGTAGTGCCACAAGATGAGGCTGTGTCAGAGCATTATTGCCTAGACTGGAATGCTGTGAAAGCACTCAGCCTGTGTGTGTGTGTACACAGGAAATGCTGACAGATACTAAGGTTTCATCAGACAGCCATCCCAGTGTGAAATGCAGCTCCTATAACCCTGTTAAAGCTCCAGGGCAACTGCATCATGGTCTACCTTGTGGTGTAAAAAATTATGACTTACGGCATGTGGATGGGATGACTGATATTTGGTGTATAAGTTCAGACAAGAACCGATTTAGCCTGTAGCTGTTCAAGGCAGAATTAATTCTTTCTAAAGCATTCCTGACAGTAGTTTGTCTAATGTTCTTTTTCTACCTTCTCTAATGGGGATCATCCTTTCTCAGGCAGGCAGTGTTTGGATCTCGTTGTTATTGCCATTAGAAAATATTTCCTCAAGTCTGATAAAGGTGTACCATGGTGCAGTTGCAGCACACAGGATTTGTACTTTTTTTTATGTGTGTGCATGTTTTTCTTGTCATTTAGTGATGGAGGATTTTGGCTTTCTTTGTGTTTTGGTTTGATTGTTTTGTTTCTTTTCCCCTCTCTTAAGCATTTATGGTTTTTCCTTAGTGTTTCTTTTGGCTTTCGATCTCAATCACAGTCACAAGAAGATAACTTTATCTTAAAAAAAAAAAAAAGGATTGTGTTACATAATATCAGGGGATAAGACCTTATAGAAACAGCTCAGTGCAATGCAGTCTAGGCCACTTAACAGGTACTTCAGAATCCTGCTTTGGCAAAGACAATCCCTCTGTGGATAGAGCCAGGCTCTTGAGTTGTATTTGTTTTGCTTCTGTTTAGCAAAGCTCATGTTTCTCCAGGATACTGTTTGAGAAGAGAACAAGAGAACAGTGAGAAATAGACCTATAAACATTGAAGTCTGTGTGTAGCTCCTGTTCAAATTCCCAGCTCCTACTAGAAAGAAACTTGGAGAATATACTAGGGTAGAAAGATGCTTTCAAGTGTCATTGCCTGACAATACTGCAGGGGCCTTTGCTGTGTGACAGTGCTATGTTGGGTCCCACAGTGAAGGGCTAAGAGAGTCTAAGGGCGGGTTAACTCAGTGGCAAACTGGATCAATATGGGTCAGCCTTCTTGATCCCAGTGTTGGGAGAACATAGATACATCCCATTGATAGTTTCAGCACAGTAAAGTTCTTTGTCCCCTTACGCTCTTGACAGATTTCTGATCTTCTTCAACTCCTTCAATGAGGTTCTGTACCCAGAACCCAGTATTGGTGATGTATCTCCTAAATGGAGATGCAATAAAGGACTTAAAACTTTCTGCACCCCTAGTAATGCATATGGAGAGCTAGCACAGAGCCTGCCTATAACCATAGATTTATGTTGCTGAAGTAGCCATCCTGACTCCTTCCAGCTGGCTTTATGGGTCCAGTTGGAAAAGACAATGTTGCGACACCAGGATAGCACCTTAAATAAAGTTTTTAAAGGTTGTTTGGAGTTGGTGAACCTGTTGGGTATTTATGCCTAGCCCAAAATGAGTTAAAGCAGAATAACACAAGTGTTAGTGCAACTGTGCTGTCACTCTGCTCAGGCTGCTGCCCTGAGAGCCTCCCCAAAATACTCCATCAACAAAACTGTACCAGTAAGCATCAGCTCTAGTTAAAGAGGCTGCTTTAGACACAGCAAAAATGAGCCTCTCAAAAATGAAGGAGGCTTTAGTCTGATTCTTTTGGCAGTCAGATCTTGCTCCTTCTGGCTCTCAAGAGAAGTTTGGTTCATCTTCATGGTGGTTTGTTTGGAGAACAAGGGAAGAAAGAGCATTCCATCTAAAGGGACTGCTTAGGTTGGCATCTCCCTAAATGAGAGTCTACAAGATGATGCAGGTTTTTAAGGGCTCATCCCAGATAAGCCTCTGATAGGAAGTTTCCACCAAAGAAATTAGTGCAGTGAAAACCTACTAAGAGCAGTAGCAAGCCATTGCACATTTCACCAGAAGGGAAAGAAAGAAAGAAAGAAAGAGAGAAAGAAAGAGAGAAAGAAAGAACAAACGAAAGAAAGAGAGAACAGAAAGAAAGAAAGAAAGGTCACCAAGAATATCTTGGATGCTAATATTCTGACAACAGATAAGAACTCAAGAAAATGGGTTTATCTTCATCTGAGATTAGAAATCAAGATGTTTTCAGGAGTTTTAAAGCAGACCAACTGAATGAGCTTTATGTCTCTATGGAAACTAACAATGAGGATATGTCTAATAAGCAAGAAATACAGTGATGTGACCATATTTGATACTGGGCAGATGGGCTTGTTGAGAGCAAGAAATGTAATATTGCTATTTAATTGTGGCACCATCAGTCGTGGACTGGGAGTAGGAAAGTGTGTAAGAGTCAGAAGGAAGGTGAGCCTGGAGAGCTGACCATGGGGATTGGATGGTGCATTGGAAACCCTGCAAAAGGCATTGTGTTTGATGAGTTAGTGATTTGGAACAAGCCATGTCTGCCCATTTGACCGTGTACTTAATGCACAAGCAGCCATACACTGACTTGACTAGGTGCTGTGTGTGATCCTGCAGCAAGTGCCAGTGCTGGGCTGGGCTGTGTGTGGTGGGTGCTATGACAGAGAACCCAGCTTACCAGGAAACTAGTACCTGAAGAGGTTGCTAACAGAATCCATTGAGAAAGGCTAACTGTATCTGAAGCAAGGGGTGGAATGTATTGGTCCTCACCAGATGACCATTGTTATGTTGTGGTATTAGTGATCCAGTCAACAGCACAGGCTCTACTCTGCTGTGTTGCACATACAGTGTGCCCTTGGTGCTTGTGTGGTGTTGCACAGCCCCTTGGCTGCAGGATAAACTCAGACAGCTCATTGCAACTGCAGGCAGCTCCCGCTTGGCACCAGTGATTGCCACATCTGCGTGATTTGCCTTTATCTAACAAAGCAGCAAGAATTTCTCTTGACAATAGGTTTTACCAACAAAATTGTAAGAAAATAATATAATATCTCACAGAATGTTCTAAGTTGGAAGGGGCCTACAAGTATTGTCTAGTCCAAATCTTAAGTCAATGGCCTGTACAGGGATTTAACCCACAACCTTGGCATTATTAGCACAATGCTCTAACCAACTGAGCTAATTTCAAATGACCAAAGAGGCAAACAGTTCTCTTCATGAATGGGATCTGCACAGTATGCCATGGAAAAGTCCATGCAGAGACAGTTCAGTGCTTCACAAATGAGAGGTTCTCAAAACTTGAGGGAATGTAAGGTCTACTTACATTCTTTATTTTTCTTTTTATTCTATCTTTTTGAAACAGCTATTTTATTACATCATTTGTTGTTGGGCATTTCTTATGGAAATCCAGAAAATACCCTGCACCATCTCTGACCCTCTCAGCCCTGGCCACACTGATGCAGAGCAGATGGCAACTGTGAGCTCTGTATGGGTGGGCTAAGTGAGCAAGCAACCCATGGGGAAAAAATGTACGGGTTTACAAAATATGGGTCATGGTACACCCAACTCACTTCTTCTTGACTGCACAAGGATTGCCCTGACATGGAAGCACCAGTGTATTCCCATTTCTTCAATGGATAATTGGTAAGCAGGCTTCCTGAGGTAACAACCAACAGTTCTAGGAAGAGCTTTGGGGTACACTAAGCTGAAAGCAGAAGATTTACTTTCCCACCGGTACTTAAATATGGAAAGTGCTGCGAAGGGGGTTGTTTCAAGCTGAAGAGGTCTGATGAAGCCGTTCTCCAATTTTTTTCCAAAAGCAGTTGCCACAACTGGGGAGGTAAAAAAGTTTTCCTCTGAGAATTTACCTCAGGAGTATGTGCTGATAAGTCAGCTGAGCATCAGATCAGCCGTCTACTAAATCTTGTGCTCTTGTGTCTTTCCAGTTAGGTGTGTGTTGGTATATGCACACACACACAAACACACATACATGCTGCTTTCTGAAATGATACATTTGGAAAGTGAAGTCATTCTGGTAGCTGAGTACTATTGGTTTTGGTATGGAAATTGCTTCTCTGCTCCTTTGTCCTCCATGTGCAAATATATCTGCATAGTAACTAAACAGGAGCCATCCATTAGAGAGCTGTTCCCTGTGACACAATGTCATGCCTGAGCCTACAGCAAAGAGGATTTTTATACAGTTTTATGTAATAAGCAACAAGAGCTAGGTATTAGCTAACATCTAACTAATTCAACTTGGGAGTACTGTGGCCCATTTTCTTTTTTTTTCCCCCTTCATTGACACAGAAGTTGCAACTGCAATTTCATTTACTCCCATACTTGCTTTTTGAGGTTGTTTATGCCATTATCACAGCAGATAGAGTCCCTACTGAGAATCCTACAGGATAATAGGTATTAAGCTCCTAGACCTTTAAATTCTGCTTTGTAGTCTTGCTACCTGTCTTGAATCATTTAATCTTGCTTTGTGTCTGCTTCCTCCAGGGAACTAATCCTTGTGTTTTTTCATGGCAATTGAAATCACACAGCCAGCCAATTCAAGGCTGGGTGCCGTGTTCTTTCTAATGTTGTTTGGACTCAGTAAGGCACAGCAGCAGATTTTGGGTATGGGGATAAGGGAGAGCAGTGCCAGAAATAGAAATGTTGCTTAACAGAAGAGAGCTGGACTCAGTGTTGAGGAGCAACTCCTGTGCTTCTCTACCAAATTGAGCTCAAACAGAAAATGACCAATTGAAACCTGTGTGTTCCCCCTTGGACAGTTATAGACACAGAAGATCTTTAGAAATGCTACTTAATCATAAGAATTGGTGCTCTGAGGCACACTCTGTGTACTTCTAGGGCAAGTGGCAAGGAACCAGAGATGAGCTGAGCTGCCAGTGATTGATATGCCTGCACTGTATTTGCCTATCGTTTCTGGGGAAGCTGGATTTCTGATCATCTCTGGCTTGTACTTCCTCCCTGCACATGATCATTGCCTTCCAAGACAGAATACTCAGGCCCTATTCTGCTAGCATTTTAAGTGAGTGAAGAAGGCAATTGTGGCACTGACAGAAGGGAGGCAGAGGAAAACACTAGCCTTCTGTGTGTTGATCATCTTCAGTGCTGTGCTACTCGGAGGCTTCAGTGAATGCTCTCTCTGCAGGCTGCCTGCTGGTTTCAGTCACTCAGCTGGGAGCTGGTACCTTGTCCAGGATCAGCACCCACTCAGGAATTCCTGGTGGGTGACCTGCCATAATGCTCCATCTGCTGCTAGGGAGAGTTACGATGAACCCAATTGGGAATATCACAAATAATTATGTGATCACTGTGTTTTTCCACAAGCTCTTGTGAGTGGGATACATTAGAAATGAAATTCAGCTGTGGAAAAAGGACATTACTTGAGAGTTGGATTATTATTCTGGATTATTACTCTTTTGAAACTGCATATTGCTTTTGAGTCCAGGTATTTATTAGGTGCACAGACAGCCGGGAGCAATGATTTAGGAGCCTCAGTCTTGTATCAGGACTGCAATGGCCTGCCAGTTTGCCAGTGACAAGGAGAGCTGGTGACAGACAGATGTCCTGCCTTCTAGTGTGTTGTTACTACTTTTACAGGTTTTTCAGTTTAACAGGAATTACTTTCCTTCCTAGAAGGGACAATGGGCTCTTCTTATAACAGTTTATGTAATTTAACCATGACTAATACCCTGGTCTTATTTGCATACTTTATCATCCTCATAGGGAAGCTGAAAGACAAGCACTTTGATCACAGTTGCTAAGCTGTGGTTGCCGTCTGCTGATGCGTCTTCAAGCTGTTAAAAAGGATCAGAATTTTTCCACTCCAATACTGGTTTAGCACAAAAAATTGTTTTGTTCTTTTTTGGACTGTAGCTGTGTTTGTTTTGCTGGACGTGTCTACTCCCTGCAGATCAATTCAATTTCTCAGCTGCAAATCTAAGCATAACAATATAGGAACATATGTGTATTGGCTGCCTCATATGAAGCCCCCCCCTTAACTGAGCAGCCTATCTCTAATCATGTACAAAGCTGAGAGAGTAAGAACAGGACACGTATATCCGATTTTTCCCTCCAGAATTTCCCATCTTCCTGCTATTTTTATCTCAGGAATATCCATGAATATGATGTAGTCTTTCCATTTAGTCTCATGCAAATACCTAGCTATATTTCCTTTAAATAGATGCCCATTTTTGCATTCACAGCATCCTTCAGCAATGAATCCCACTAACACTCAACTTGTAATTTCAGCTGTAAGCATCATGAATGTAGTATTTTCCCCCCCGTTTTATTCTGTATTTCTATGTAAGTTAAGGTTTTTACTAAAGTGAATAAATTTTCTGCAGTGTAAACACAAAAAGACTAGTGTGCTTCAGGGAAATGTGAAAAACAAGGACACTAAAGTGGGGAGGGTGTGAGACACATTTTCACATTTCAAAACTCATTGATGTTCATTGCTGAAATGGTACTATAACGGAGGTGAAAAGGTGAAATTTTCATGATGCCTCTTTCTCTCTTGTTGTCCAAAGAGCAGCGAGAGGAGGACTGTTTCACAAGGAAAGGAACAATGAATTGTTAGAATTACACCTCCGATTTTATAGCAGTGGGAACACTAATTTTCAACCCCCTAACAAGCAACTTATTTTCAAGAAACCTGTGGAAATTATATACATTGGGTTTGCCTATAGTTGAAATAAGTTGAGATAGACAGATTGAGATAGACAGATAGCTAAATCCTTGTCTGCTTAAGCAATCAGGACCTCTGCTTCTGAAGTGTACCTTAGGTGTCTCTTTTAGTGGGTTGAAGTTTGCTGAGAAGATTAAGAAATTGCAATAGGGAAAAAAGGGTGGCTCAACTTCTACCTCAAGCTTTTGTCATTGTGGAAACCACTGGGGATGCATTTTAGAGAATTCCCTTCTTTAAAGGAGGAGTAATTGCTTGGTCCAGTGAGGAATGGTGAATAAACTGGTGCTGGCCATCAGTTACTTATGCAGTCTGTAACGGTGCCAGGTTTTGTGAGCACTTTGGCAGCCTCACACCAAATCCCAGTATAGACTTAATCTGAGTTCTAGAGAAGAACTACTTTATTAGCAACTGTCAGGGTCATGTGGCTTCCTCAGTACACCTGCTAGTTCAAATCATCACGTTGGCTTTGCAAGACTGCATCAGGTGAGCATTTTCTTTCTATACATCTGAACCTGTTTCTTCAGATCCGAGTGACAAAAGAAATCAGCCAAATTTCTGAATTACTTTGGGGGCCTCGAGGTCAGTAGAAGACTCTAGATGCTGAGTCACAAACACAGGAGTGCTACAGTGATCAAAACATTGTGCACATCTTCATCTCCCATCACTTCCAAAAGTTACTGGAATCAGCCTGTGAGCCACCTCTTGAGCATTACACCGAGTCAGGGGTGGTTTGGTATTACAAGTACCATTCTCTGGGCTTCTTTCAGCCTCTCCAAGCCTCCTGTCTATTGAGTAACCTTGCTTGCTCTCCCTTTCCTGCCTAATGAATCTCTCTGTCCTTGGAAGGTCTGGGTAGATTTTTCTCCAGCTGAGGCTCTCAACATGCTCACTGAAAAATCACTCTCTTCCCTCTCTTTTTTATGGCTGTGAGCAGGCATTTTCTAGTGTAACATCAAGCCTAAAACAAATAGTAATTTCATACTTTTGTATTTTGCCATGAGTAAAAATAGGCTTTATCTCTGTTTTGTTAGAGCACGTTTGCACACACTGCAATTATACAAAGTGGGAAAAAAACAAGAAGAAAGTTTTCCAATTAAACTGCAGCCCTCTCTTTTTACAGGTGGCTAAAAATGACCAAGTTATATTGGGAATAACCTGAATTATGCACAAGTCTAATTTTATAATTCTATTAATTTTGACACTGAATAAAAATGGCAGTATTTTCTCAGCTTTGTATGATTTTCCATAACTACATGCTCTGCCTCTTTGGTAACTATTAATAGGTTGAAGAACATCATTGTAATGAGGATGTAACAGTGTCTTTTCATTGGAAATGTCCTTTAAGCAACCTCCTAAGCAGCATATTAAAATTACTAGCCTGGAATCTTAGTGGGAGTTGGAGCTTAAATCCTATACATGACTCCAAAAATAGTTTAGAGGGTGATCACTGTAGCCTTTCACTTTTCTCATGAAACCCAGTGCATATGTAGGGAAAAGTATTTTCCTAGACCATAGGAAAACTGTTTAAGTATTCTGGCTGCTCCCGTACTAAACAAGGCCTCTTGAGGAAAATTATTGGGGAACTGAAGGTGCTTTGGTTTCCGTGCCTCATGCCATCTACCTATTTCAAATAATTTCTCAAAAGCTTTCGTTTTCTTTGTTTCATTACTATTGTTTGTGGTGTGGAAGGCAGAAAGCCACTCATCTTTGCTAGTTGCAGGAATCAGTGACACGAGGGTTCTCATGGACTATAGGATTTCATCCTGCCCAAATGAGGGGAATGAGGAGAGACCACAGTAAAGCATTGAGGTTATAGCATACAAAATTGGGACTTGAATCACATCTCTACTTGTCAGTGAACAGACAGGGCTTTGGATCTGTGTATATTCTGTCCTCTCAAAACAGGCATCTAATGGTGTTTTAGAGGGGCTTGTGTATCCAACCTTCTAAATCATCAAAGATCTAGAAAGATGGCTCTTGTCCTTAGCCCTTTGTCATGTCTCTGGGGCCCTTGTGGGTGCCTTGAAAATGTCCAAAGTGAATGAAGATTGTCATTATACAGCATACTATTGACACTATGCACTGTATACGGTACAATATATTTAGGTAATTGTGTCCCGGCAGGCAGCACAATGAAGCATTTTGGTAAAACTGTGTACCTACTATCCAATGTTCTAGTATGTACCTAGACCTATGTTACAGTTTTGGAACTCCACTGGGATGCTGACTTGCTGTGTTAAGGAGAACTCTGTGGTTCAATATGATCGTGGAAGAGCAATAGTAGCAGAAGAGCAGCAGCAACCAGAAACAACAGTATTAAACCCTCAAGAACTATGCAGAAAACTTAAGTCCTGTAGGTGACCTAGGCAGTGAGAGGTTCACACAACCTTCTTTGGCTCACTGAGCTCACTTGTAAAATATATTGCTGGAAGCTTTCCCAATATACAAAGGGAGGGGGGGCGGGAAATGATTTGGATGCCTCAAACCTGTTGTATTAAAATCTAATCAATACAAGGGGATAAGAATGGAAATAAAACTATGCTGATACTAGCACTTATGAAGTTTGAAAAAGATTAAGAGCACTGTGAACATACCACAGTAAAATGTCTTCCGGGTCTTTAATGCAGATCCTCCACTCGGATTTGTGGATGCACGACAGTAATGTCTCTGTCTGTGTGAGCAGAGTAAGGTAGAAAGAGAAGTGGAAGTGCCAGCACCAGAGAACAGTTTGGCAGGAAGCAAGCAAACTGTACAGGATAATGTGTTCCTAAGGCTGGACAGAAATGATAGGAGCAGAGATCCCCACATGGAAGACAGCAGGAAACAGCACTTCAGAGTTCTGCCTGGTGACATGGTGTGGAAAGAGCTGACCACCTGGCGAGTGAAGCTCTGATGTGGGATGTCCTGCTTGTGAACAAGGTAGAACTTCAAAATGATGTGCCATTGTGTCCCCTGAAGCCCCACGGTGTCTCCCAGAGGAGGATTGTCTAGCTCTCTTCTTCCCATGCCTGGCACTGAAACATGGGCGAGGGGAAATGGTTTCCAGTGAATGAATGGCCTGTTATCTTGATAAGTGATGTTAAGGGTCATGGCCTGGGACAAAGACAACATTCAAGGACCATTTTTCCTCTAACTTCTATTTTGAACTGGCAGTTTCATTATCCTTTTCACTACATAGATTACCTTGGCAGCTTCCTGAAATGAACTCAGACATGCTTATCAGGTTCTGAGGATATTTCAGGGCTCCTTTGAAGAGTAATTTAAACCAATTTTTGTCTAGCTTTTCTGGAACCATGAGACAGAACTCTGTCTCTAGTTATTAAAAAAAATATGCTGGCAGCTAGTATTACTTTATTAAAATCTCTGATTTACAAAAAATTTTTATTTAAAATGCTCTTGGCACGGTTTGGAGGGCTGATTAAATCCCAAACAAAGATTAAAGTCACATATATTTAATTTTTTTTTAATAACAAATGGTTTTGAATCTCTTAAATAACAGATGAGCTATTTAAATAGATTACTTTTAAGAGTTCAAATAAGTATTTACTTTGGTTACCTATTGAATTTGTAAACTCTTGGGGTTCTGTTGCAATTACAGATTTATTATTTGGAAGAGAAAGCCAAATTGATGGAAAGAGTGATTTCTTTTGTTCTTCCTCTGATTTCACTATCATGTTTCTAGATGAAAAAGTTAGTTTTAAGGCACTGAACCAGGAATGGCAAGAACTTCAAACAAATTCCTGAATTCTTTGGGCAGATTGCCTTTTCATCTCAAAGATGTACGAAAGTAGAAAAACATGCTGTGAATAGCATGATGTACTTGACAGACACTGACCCAGTGGCCAGCAGCTGGAGTGGAGTGTTCAAGGGTCTTGGGTCTTTAAACATGGTTTATGAAAATAGTAAAGGCTTATCTTTTTACGGTTGCATTTTTTCTTCTTTGTGTCTGGAAGACAAGATTCCCCTTGCAAAGATTTTTGGCAAAGAATCATCTCCTAGTTTATTTATGTCCTTTCCACAGCCAAAAACGCTGGTGAGAAAGGAGAGGTGGGATGAGACTTGAGTGCCTTACCCTAAAAAGGCAGAGATTGCTCTGGTGTCTCCAGGACTGCCTGGGAGAGCTCTAAGTCTATCTGCTCTCCCTGTGCTCATCTGTCTTCTAACCTCTTGGCTGCTCAGCCACAGATCTGGATTTGGACTGGATTTGGACCAAGGGTTGGACTCGATGATCTCGGAGGTCTTTTCCAACCCAATCGATTCTATGATTCTATGATTCTATGATCTGTGCCCATTGCCCTCATGCTACCTTCCTGGACAAATGGTCTGTAAGCTTTGCCTGGCAGTACAGTCTTCTTTCTCCTCGTTGGCAGATGGAAAGAGTTAGGGATTACATCATCATCCCTGTCTTCTCCTCAACACCATCCAAGGGGGTCTGACTCACCATTGCAGAATAAGAGCAGTTTGTCCTGGCTGCTGTAGAGGAGGGAGCTGGTAATAATTAATGCCTGCCTTTTCCCAATAGGAAAGCTTGGAACACTTTGGAGAGGAGACCAGGTGGCCAGGCTGTTTCTCTCCCATGTAGGTGCAGGAGCATGTCACAGGCTGCCCAGGAGCTGAGTCAGCACAGAATTCAAGCGTCACGAGTGCCAGACTAGTAGTGCAATTGGCAGGGGACAGGCATCCTGCCTATCTGTGCAGACTGCCTGGGCATGGTGGGAGCTGAGGCCTCCCACGGGTTGTAGGGCTGGGTCCTGAGGGGAACAACACCACCAGTAGTTGAGGCCACTGTCCCAGCGAGAAGCAAGACAGCTGAGGGCATCGGGGACAGCTACAACTGGAGGCATCAGACACCTCCCAGGGGAAGGGGATGGGCACTGTCTTTAATGACAGGCTTCAAATGCCAGTGTAGAGTCTTCAAACGTCAGTGTAAATGTGAATAACAGCAGTGTGAAGCTGGTTGTCTTCTGAGTCCTGTTTTGTGCCTGCTGCTGTGCAGCCTAGGGGCTGGGTGAAGCTGAGTTTCCTATGTGATCACACACATCCAGGTGACGAGGCTTTACAAAATCTTGATGAGCTTGACAGTTTTGAGACAGCAGAAGCATAAACATAGTAACCCAATGTGGTGCAGAAACTGAGGGTTTAGAAGGCAGCAGATTGTGGGTTTCTTTCCTGGTGCCAGGAGGAATACAGCAGATCTTTCACTTTGGGTTAACATAATCACAGAATCACAGAATGGGTGAGGTTGGAAGGAACTGCAGTCACCTGGACCAACCTTCCTGCTCGAGCAGGGTCATCCTAGAGCACAGCACAGGATTGCATCCAGATGATTATTGAATATCTCCAGTGGGGGAGACTCCACAACATCTCTGGGCAATCTGTTCCAGTGCACAGTCACACAGTAAACAATTTCTTCCTTATTCCTTCTTCCTCATATTCAGGTGGAACTTTCTGTGCATCAGCTTCTGCCCATTATCATTTTGTCCTAATGCTCTCCCAAAGCTCACTGAAGTAGCTGGAGAAGCTCCCATTCATTGCAACAGGCATTGTTTGGTTTCTCATACTCCTGTAAAGCATCAAAACTTTAACTTTCTGCTCACTCTGTCTTCCAGTGGGAGAATGCAAGTGGTCTAGCAAGGTCCAGTGGGGTTGGGAGGGTCTGAGCTGCAGCCCATACCTTGAGCACAACAATGGAAAATGAATTTCTATCCCATTTCACTTGTTTTTCTTTTCTGTCTGAGGAAGCTGTTGCTGTACAGTTGTAGCCTTCATACCTTTCATTGTAGAACATGGTGGAGAGTTCTAACACAAAACAGGAAAGGAAATCTGTAAGAAGTGATGATGCTTCTATGGTAGGTCTGTCAAAGTAATCAGTCATATCTATTTGAGTAATAAAAACAGCAGAATGAATCCTAAAGTAAGGAAATCTGACAGTTAACAGTGAAATATGAACAGATCAGTTCTGTGTCTTCTGTTTTCCTTCTGTTCAGTGACTTCCCCAGAATGCCTTCAAGACAGCTGACTCTTGATCTCCCGAGTGAAGTCCAAGTGTGGTCTTTTATTTGGGCTCAGGGTAGGTGGAAACGTCTCTGGTACCTCCCCTGGGATGGGGAGTTCTTTTACTGGATGATTAATACTGGATCATGGGACATTTCCAGAATCTTTGACACCTTCTAAGCACAGGTGGATCCATTATGGCCATCAGCAGAGATGAATATCTTCAGGCCATGTGTGTGAATTGTCCTGATGCCTTTCCAAAGGGAGTTATCCCAGATGAGTCATTTGTGTAAGGACAAAGAAACAATACCCAGTCCATAGCCCGAGGTGGCAGGTGTGCACCTCTCTAAGTCATCAGCCTTCCAGTCTTTTCACCCTGGTGGATACATTCTTCTCCTAGGATAATAGAATACCACCCTTATCTTAAGTCCCTCCTCACAGTCTAAATTAGTAGGCATATTTGGAGAAAAAGAGAAAAGAAAAGGTGGATACCAGAGTCTTTGTGTAACCCAGGACATATGGAGCACAAATTTGCTGCTTAGAAGGTGGGGAGAGAGAGCTATAGTATAGCATGGATATCTCCTAAGGGAACAAAAAACCCCCCTGAAACAGCAAGCAGGGTGTTGTCCTTGTGAAATTAATAGCATTATATGACTTAGAAATGGAAATAACCATCTGTAGACAGAGTGTGATATGAGGCAGAGGCCTGGAGCTGTGGGAGGACTGACTGTTTAGGAGGAAGTTCTTGTGTTTGCTGGTTCTGTTCCTTTTGTTGATGGCTGTAGGAAAAAAAAAATACTTGTGATCTCATGGGAGATATTTGACACACCTGTGGGATTGATTTAATGGTGGAATGAAGGTATGAGATTCCTGAAGAAAACATTTTTTCCAAGGAAGTCAGAGCAATACTTTGTTCAGCAAGAGTGGATTTGATATGCCATTCAATAGCAGGAAACTATTCTGGAATGTTAATGAGATATTCTCTGCCAGAAACAAAATATACGTATTTTTATGTCATACTACTATTGCTGCAATGGTACCTCAACAGTGGCAAGTCCGAAAAGATTTCAGCTTTTGAATGAAGATGAAAGACTTTCCTCTCCTTTGTTGAATGTCAAAATTGCAGAGATTTCCATAACAAGAGGAAGGAGTGCTTTGTCTGAGTGAGCAAAATCTCCTCTATGAGTGGAATTACTTTTGCAAGCAACGTGTTCAGGTTTTAGCTTTGAAGCTGTGGTCTGTTGGTCATATTTGCATGGCTTTTGCCACTCTGATAGCCAGCATTCATACCAGCATTCCAGAAAGGAAGATCGAGAGTATGATGAGATACTGGTGATGCTTTGAGTGGAGGTCAACGACTAATACAGATTTTCATATTGCTGCTGTGCTCCTCTGTGAAGGAGCCCACTTATTCAGTAAACAAATCGGATCTCATACTGTGATCCCACCCTCTTTCCCATGCTAGGGAATAAATGTTATAGGTGCCTCCATCACATACAACATACAGAATTACTGTTTAGAAAAGCATGCATCTTTTTGCAGATTGTGATTTGAAATATGACTGGTCATATCAGACTTTCACCTGTCAATAATCTCAGCAGGTTTTCCTAAGTAAACAAACTGATTTCCTACTGAGATATTCTCCCTTAGTAAACTCCAGTGTTTACTGCTTCTCGGAGCAAGATTTCCCACTCTCTTTCTGTCTTATTGATTACCTTGTTTTCTGGTATTTTTGAGACAGTGGTCATCACAGCTTATTTCTGAAAAGGCAGCTTTTTTTTTTTTTTTTTTAGCAGTACTGCTCAACTGGCAGTACTGTTTTTACCAGTGTTATAAATGATAGGGCTTTTAATAAATCTTGTTCTGTAGTACTACTTTTTTTCTGGTTATTGTTGCCCTCTGTTGGATTGAATGTTGCATAGAGGGATGCTTTGTGTGTTAGGCCACTGATCTGAGAATACCCAGCACTGGAAATTGATGACAACCAAACTAGGCACCCAAACTCCCAGACTAACAGCCTGGTCAGAGGAGCATGTCACTTTTAAAAGTAGTCATTCCACTCTTAGCTATTGGATACTATTTTGTCCCTGCTTCCAGTTCAGATAAAGCATGTGAAAAGTGCTTTGTTGTCAGAGCAAGAAAAAAAAATATGCTTTCATGCTCTGTTAAAACATCTCAGGAAATACCAGGCCCCATCTGCACTGAAGGTATTTGCATGACTGACAAACCTGAAGTGTGTGTCCCATTGATGCCCTAGATCCTGCTAATTCTTATCTCATCCTGAAATAAGTCTCATCTTTTAAATCCAGAACTGGAATTTTCAAGTTTCATCCTGCTAGCAAGAAGAAATGCTTTTGTGTCCTTTTCCAAGCACTTCTGTGGGCTGAAATGACCACCTTAAAGGCTAGGTATAATCTAAGGCTTCTTGTAGTAATCATAATTAAACATTAGAAATGGTACCTTGTAGGCTTACTCCCCATTTTTTATGTTTGCAAGATAAAATACACTGGAAGGAGAACCAAAACAGAACAGGAAGTGTCTGTATTTTGGCTGTGAAGCTTGTTTAATACTTCAGTATCCAAGCCTGTTGTATGACTGAGAATGATCCCTATGCCCTGAGTAGAACTCTGTGCCTCTAAACCTATAGACCTTTACAGAAGATGGGGCTCCATTATTGCCATGCCACTGTGGTGAAATAGCAGCACAGAGGAAGTGACTCTTGTGAGGCCACCAACAGGACAGAACTGCCATGCAGTCTCCTGACACTCAGGCTAATGCCCTATACAGTCAGCTAGAAGCACTGGGACACTACTTGAGTCTTGTGGTAACCAAAAGATCCCTTGTTCCTGACTCAAGAAGATGCTTCCTGTGCGTGCTTCATGAATGAAGCTATCAGCTATTGCCTCCTTCAATGGCAAGATGATATGATTAATTCTTAATAAAGCAATACTAAATGCTCTGATCCCTGTAGCTGCGTTTGAAAAAGGCTGGAGTAACAGGTCTGCATTTTTTCTGTACCTATATTGCTGCGTCAAAAGCTGATCATGGAAAGGACGTGAGTATGATGGAGACATTTTTACTCCTTTGCTCTGCTGCATGTGACAGAGGTCATACGTCAAAGATCAGCTCTTCTGTGGGGAAAAGTCAATGGAGCTACATGAAAACTTTTATCCGTTCATGCTGTCTGGGAACAGAAACTTAAGTTTGTTATAGGGA
Organism: Lepidothrix coronata; assembly: GCF_001604755.1. Classification (NCBI taxonomy): domain Eukaryota; kingdom Metazoa; phylum Chordata; class Aves; order Passeriformes; family Pipridae; genus Lepidothrix; species Lepidothrix coronata. The sequence goes on from NW_016690400.1 coordinate 1,195,102, forward strand.
CACAAAATTCACCCTAAATTTAAATTGTAACAGGCCAGAGATACATCTGTATTAAAAGGCAGCTATGAAGCCTAGAAAGTTTCCTGATGCGGTGATTGACTTATTGTAGTTCAGATGAGGGTGGGAGAATCAGCTCCATTTTGGAATAGCTTGGGAGGATTCTGAATTCGGATTTGTGCATCAAATGAGGATTTTGTGAGCCTGATGAAAACAAACAACTTTTTGTTTGCTTTAAGATAAGTTTTCAGTATAAAAGGAATCTCAATTTTGGTTTCACCTTCTCTCTCTCTTTGCTTCCTCCCCAGAAGTTACCAGGAAGTTGATTTTAACTTTGGTCTACCAACAATGAGAACATCTGTACGTTTCCTACATGTTCATAAATATTTTATTGAGCCTATCCAAACCTCCTCCTATTAATTTAGGTTATCTCTGCTCACAATGGTGCTCAGTATCTGGGCTTTGTCCATTAGGTACAAACCAAGGAAAGACAAAGATGTCGGTTTTTTAAATGTACCTTCAAGTATCCTGTGCACTGAAAAATGTCAAAGACATCTGTGAAAACCTGCTACGGGTCAGTAACTGGCAACTTTTCTTGTGAATTGCTATAGAATAAGTAATCCTGTATCTCATTTCACTCATTTTGAATCTCAAAAGCATCCCACTTTTTGGAGTTTGGGTACAGACTGATGGTAGTTTGAGAATGGACCTGGAGTTCTTCAAAATTCAGGGGCAGTTACTGAGGGACAGACAGCCTCCAGTATCTTTCTAAGCTTGTTTCTATGAGTGGTGAATGCTCCATTACGTATGCAGAAACAAGCTACTACCTCTTGCTTGACTGTTATATTTTTCTCTTAACTTTCCTGAAGCAGACTTTTCCTACATTATCAGTTAAACAAAAATTCCACTCTCTATACCAGTAAACATTTCAGTGAAAGTGTTTTCATCTTCTGAGAGGTTATTATCAAGCATTTTGCTATTATTTATTTTATGTTTGAGAGAAAAAAGAAATAATACCTTTTTTCTGCCTTTTTAAAATAAATGGAGGTTTGTTTTTTTTTTTTCCTTTTGAAACCCATAAATGCTTTACAAAAATGGATTTTTATTTTTTTTTTTTTTTTTTTTTTTTTACTTTCCAGCAACATGTACACCTCCTTTTCTCAATAGACATCTTTTGGAGAAAGTATGATTTAGCTATGCAGTTATTCACCATATTCAGTGGAATTGAAATTTAATTCTCCCTCAGTTGGCTGTGTGTTCAGCTGTTGGTTTCCCAAACCAAAAAGGACTTTATAGAAGAAGACGCTTTGGGATCACTTGGGCTGGAATGTAACACATGGTGTCTATATTTGGCACAACAATGCTAGGCAACTGAAGACATCTTTCCAGTCTGCTATCATTACTTCAACCTACTCCTTACCTCAGAAACAGTCTGATTAAACCCTTTTTTATTAAAGATCCAACCTTTACTTGATTTAACACAGAAAAATAGAAGTAAATGTAGCTAAAGAGAATTTAAATTGCTGATGTTTCCATTTGGATGGCTTGAATTTTTTCACAAAATATAGATCTATAGCTGCCTCAACTGTGTTGCGCTGTGTTCATTATATTTGGGACATTATACCTGATGATCAATGCCCTTTGTAATTTTTGACATACTTCTTGTTTACCTCTCCTTCCTCTAGCTGACAAGTGAAACTCTAAATATACGGAAAGCTGACATCATGCTTTTCTTTTTATATTTGTGTCCCTATGTATTTACATAATTGCTGGAAGTAATTATCAGGAAGAATTGCCCAAGGAAGAAGATTTTTGTGCGAAGAACACACAAGCTCTCATGGCATATTTTGTAGAGAGGGGTCTCTGCTGTATAAAACATCTTGTTAAAGCTCTAAGAGGCATTTGAATGGGTGCTTGCAGCACCCAGACGTTTGTACTGTGTTTTGCCTGTTGATGGCTTAGATCTTGATGGGTTTACTTCTTACCAGGGAGAGGTCCTGATGAAGCCTCAGTCAGGAGAGCAGATGATAAGGTGCTTAGTGCTCTTTGTATGGACAATTTAGTAAACTCCTGCATCTGTCACACTGAAGTTACTGCACTGCATTCAATTAGCTGACAAATGTCACCTGGCTGAGAACAGGGTCCCATGCTTATAGATGTTCTTTGAGATTTATAAGTAAAAAGCGCTGCAAAAAAAGTAGCTATTTATAGAAGATGAAAACAGTTTAGAATAATTTAGTATCCCTCTGGTGGGAGGGATTTTTGGATCTCTGCGCTTCATACAGGTTTACATAATGCCATATTTCTCTTTATAACCACTTTGAAAAGAATACCATTTCAGGAGATTAAAGTAACATTTCAAGAAGGCTTGATTTTGGATAAACCTGACTTGATATATACAAAATTATGTGTTACATGCAATGTTCTTTCAACCTGTCTTTCATTGACACCAGAACGAATTCCTACGAATTTTAACACTATGTGTTCTGAAAGTCCTTCTTAAAGAATCTCAGTATTTGTTCCAAAACAAAGGCCAAACATCTGTGAGAATAAAGAAAATCAGAGCCATGGAAAGTCTGTAATGATGTTTCATGTTCCTCTAGTGCCACTGAAGGTAGTCAGTGACCTTCTTTAAAGGTAGATAAGGAGGTTTTCCACAAAAGGAAGCCTAATCTGTTGGATACTTCTACTTTTCACATCCTGTTAGTAATTTACTATGTGTGCCTTTATGTCAAACTCCTCCACCAAAACATAGACCGGTGATGGGAAAACGGAGAAGGTTCAGTCAGTTTAAACCCTGCTTTGATTCTCTGATGCCAGGAGCTGCTACCACATGTCAGTCTGAGGGAATTTTCATAAGCAGTTGCTGGTCGTGCTGTGCACCATCAGAAGCAGAGCTCTGCAGCTGTGATGCTGATTGACATGAAGACTAATCTTGGCATTTCTACTTGCCCTGTGTCTACACAGTTGTGGTTTACAAACATTATTCACAGGTACTTAGTGTACACAATGCTCATTTATGTAAGATAAGAGCCTTGAGGGAGGAAGAGAGATATAAAAGGACAAATATTTTGCCCCTTCTTTGGCTACTTCTTTGCTTAAGAAAACCACATGACTTCGTTTCTACAGATAATCTTCGATAAAATCCCTTTTCTGTACCTGTAGTTAATTCCTTATACCCACTACCCAGTGTTTGGAGGCAGATCCTTCTTACTAACTCCGAAAAGCCATTATCCCTTCAGGTTTCTGAAGGCATAAGGACTGCCCTCATCAGAGTTAAAGCCCTGTGGTTTGAGGGGTGAGCTGGGGATTGCTCTCTACCTGCAGTAGGCTCTATTAATGAGTTGCCTTTCCCTGCTAGAAATGATAGAGGGAATATCCACTTCCTACTGAATTATCCCTGCAAGACTAGTGCAGAGGATGTGGCTCTTCTCTTGTAGCTTCCTGTTACTTGCACAGCTGTTAGAAACACTTAATTCCTTTCTGGAAGTGAGTTGCTAGCAGAGCTAAGCCTCGTGAGGTTGGATTCATGAGGAGAAACCTGTTTTTCTGACTGCCCTTCTGTTTTTCTGCCTCCTAGGAAACAATAGTCAATACAAGTAGCTTCAGGGAGCAAGGTGATCTCTTATCTCCACAGAGGAAAATTGAAAGGGACTTAAGCTTCAGCTGAGTAAAATGATGAGGAAATGGAAACAGAACAGTTGGGTGGGACAAGTCCAGGTAAGTGTTTCACATTTCAAAAAAATTTTACTTTTTGATCAAATAAAATGGGAATTGAAAATGCAGGTTGAACTAGGAATTGCACATGGGATCTGTTTTAAAAGATTTCTTTAGGAATAAAGAGGTACCTTTCAAGATTAAATAAATAAAAACTATAGTTCAAAGAAATGCTTTGGAAAAATCTGTTTTAAAATACAAAGAACAGTGTGAAAACAACTCGAATTTGTAGAAGGCTTTTGTGTCGCAGAAGGTTTGTCCATAAATTCCACACAGATTTGCACTAAGCTTTGTACCTGCAGACCTATATTTTTGTATTTGTTCCTTGATCTTGGCAACTAAATTCACAACATGCTTTTGCTTTAAATCTTGCAAGTAATAGTTAATGCAATTTTGTTAAATTAGAAAATTATGTGATCTGTTTAGAAAAAGTCCATGAATCAAGGCCATGACTAAAATTGGCCAGATACTGGTGTAAACAGACTGAGGCTGAGCAGAGGAGAACCTGGCTACATGTTCAACAGTGGAGTTGGCTAGCTTGTGTCTGAACTGGTTGGATGGGGAGCACCTGTGTAGGAAGCATTAATGGAAACTGCCTGGGTGGAAATTGGCAGTAAAATAAACGGGATGCTGGGACATGATCTTTACTGCACCTTAATTTTTGTGGCCTAGGATATAGCTAAGGCTCTGGAAGAGTACAATAGAATGTCTAATTGGTGCTGGGAACATTTTCCCCTTTGCCTGGAACCTGGCTGAGAGGCTGGATACTGTGCAGTGTGGGGGCAGTGACCCTACTGGGTTGCTTAAGCACAAAAAGTAGAGCTGACATTAAAGTCTGGGTTTGAACTATCACCTGCCCCCACATCCTAGCCTCACTTCCAGAGTGGGAAAAATCAAACAACTTTTCTGATGAAATCATAGAACCAAAGTCAAAGTCACAGTTCTCAGCAAACCAAGGATGCAAGAGCAGTTGGGAACAGGTGACATGTGCTATCCCTAGCTTTTCTCTTACTGGTTAGACAGTAAGAGGCACAGGATCTTCCTTTCATCTCCTCTCAGTCTTGGCTACTCCAGCAGCGCTGAAAAAACCTGTATGTTACAAGTGACAGAGACAGGGCAGTATGAGGGAAAAACAGATTCATCAGGTAAACTTTTCCCTACCCAGACTGCAGTGGAGAAGACAGTGATGATCTATCCTTTTCCCTCCTCTTTAAGCCTTTGTGATTCAGCATCAACTTGTGTAGCTGCAGACATTACTGGGCTTGAAAGCATGAACTATTAGCAGAAGTGATACTTAAAAAACACATCTAACGCATCTCTCTTTCTCACGTGGGCTCTCTCTTCCAGAGATCTGCTTGATGATGCACTGGAAACAGCAGGAGGCTTCATGACTCTGCTGCTGCTCTTTGCAGAGCAGCAAAAGTGGGAGCAGAGAAACACTTCCACCTACTGCACAAGAAAATAGTCCCTCCCCTAACTGCACCAACATTTCTGGGGAGTACATGAGGTGTCAGTGAAGGCAGAACATTCTGACTTTGACCAGTTTTCTGGGAATGTCAGTGGACTCAGGGAAATGCTATGGTCCTTGCCATATACAGAAGGAAGCTTTGAACAGGTCTGGGATACGTTCTGAAGCCTAATTCTACTCCCTGTTCTCACTGAGCTGACCTGACTCAAAGCTTTTGATGTCTTTGTAAATCCTTCTCAGGTGCAGCATTCTCTTGAAGGTGACAAGGCTGCTATCTTCTGCCTCCTCATGTTGCTAAAGCCTTGGGCTGTTTTTTACGTTCTGTATGTTTTCATGCTTTGAGCTGTTGGAAAAACGAGGCAGGCTCTCGAAAGGCCTAAAGAAAGGGCTCTTTTTCTGTCTCCTGTCTAACTGGGACACTGTCACAGGAAACCAAGCAGATACAGTCCCTAAATGTATCGCAGAGTCTCAGATTTTCTCCTACTCCGTGACTGGATGTTGCTGCCCACAACCTAGCTCTTACTTGATGCAGAGACCTGTGATGCAAGACAGGAAACTGGAGTGCTGCTTGTGTGTGGGGTCTGGCTGTGTGAAGTACAGGGATCATAAGACTCTCAGGCTAAGTGCCTCAGATGTGACAGAAGAGGTATCTCTTTAGATGTATCACAGACAATAACTTACATTTATTCTTTCTGCCAGAGAGGAATGGAATCTATTCAGGAAGAAAGAAAGGGCTAGTACAGGTGAGACTGAATCCAAAGGAAATCATGTCTGTGGCTAACAGAATCACCAAAATGTTACCCTTGGTTTTTTTTCAGGATGTGAAAATGTATTCAGTGAGACTATTATTCCCTTAACATGTGATCCATGTAACACACAGATTCAGGACTGATGGCTCATTTTATGACCTGCTAAGGAAAGCTCACTGCAGCTTTAATTTGGCACAGCAGTTAAAAAAAAATTCTCACTAAGGTCTGAGTAGCATGGATAGCACTGCCAACATGTTGCAGCCATACCAGATGTTTCACAGTTCTTGAAAACTGCCCTGGAATTCTCTACAGTATGCTCCAGAAAACTTCTTGCTAGGTCAGAAAAACCTACAATATTTATGGGACAAAAATGAAAACAAGTATGCAGTATTTGTGATGAACAGCCAGATCTATAAGGAATTTTTAACTTAAATATTTTTTTACTTCCCTCCAAGACAGAAAATGTAAATACAACAGTATTAAATGCTAGTAATAGATGAAGAATCCAGGGAGTAGATGAACGAGAGAGCAGAGACTGAGGAAACAAATATATCTCCCTTTTTTGTCAATGTCTTATTCACAATGTCAGCCTTGACTTCTGCTGAAGTTTGGTTCTTATCCTCCATCTCAGCCTAAAAAAAAGGTCAAAGCTAAAGAATACACTTGAGGAATATTCAGCAGCAAGTTCACACATGAAGGTTTAAAAACTTGATTAAATGTTGGGAGATGGTAGAGCATCTCTGATTACTTTTGCTTTATGGGGCAGTCAGAAGAGAAGAGCATGGTGGGCATTACAGCCAGACAGGAGCTTAGGTCCTTGCTCTGTTCCTTTGCTAGTGTAGCTTAGGACTGTCTCTTTCGCAGGCAGCAAATGCTTCTATATGCTGAAACCAAGGTGCTTGGCATTTGTTCCTTCTGGAACTCTGGCTAGTGCTCTCTTTAGATTACAGCTGGTCTCCAGCTCATCTGAAGCAGTAATTTAAAAAGTAATTCATAAACTTGCTGGTGACCAAGAAACATGAAGTTTCCTTAAGGTATGTTCTGTTTGCTGCCAATCAGTGTGCTCATGTAAATGGACAAGTTCAAAGAAGACATTTTAAAGGTAATGTGTGAAAATGCCAGTCTTTTTCAAGAAATGCACTAGATTTCAAGAAAGAATTTTTGAAGGACTGCCTGCAAATCCTGATTGAACTTTTCCATCAAAACAAGAAGAACTGAGGAACCTCTAAGAAGCGTTACTCTCTGTGTAATTACGTGGTACAAGATCCAGCTGCCTTGACTGGCCTTGAGAAGGGCATCAAGGTCACGTCCTTTCTTTGGCTGGTATATTTGTGCAAGAAGGTAACTGTAGTAGAGAAGTCAGAAAAACAGACTCAGGTTTGCATTTCAATCCCCCTTCAAGAACTTCTAGTACTGTCTTTCCAAAATGGGGTCAATAGGCACCTGCAGATGAATAAAGAAGTAGGTTTGAAAGTGTTGATTCCTGGGTCAGTAGCTACAGCTTCTCGTGACACCTTTGCATGAGTAAACAGCTTCGGGGTTTGTTGCTGGGACACCACAAAAAGAAAATAGAGGAAGGGTGAAGTCCCACATGTTTTTACTTTTCCCACAGGCTAGCCAGCCTGCTTTGCAAGGGCAAACTTTGAATGTGTCAAAAAAATCAATACAGTCTAAAAATCCAGACTCACTATTGATTGTGTCTTTGAAATTCTCCTCTTGATAGGTCTGCTATTTTTGTTTGTAATTAAGATGAAATCACTCTTCTTGGTACCTATGGACTCTACCAGTTCATTCCTAGTTCCTCTCACCTACTTAATGTCTGCTCATTTTGCAATGATTTTAAAGGCACTTCTTTAACATTCTGCTGGAAATAATAGGAATTCTTTCTCTGTTTGATCATTAAACCGTATTTATGAGTGGCAAACAATGCAGTCCTACAAGTGATTGTCTCAGTTACAGAATTTGCTTTTGTTAAGATACTGGTGCAAAAGGTTATGAATTCTTATCAGTAGTGTATACTTTTTACAAGTAAAACCTCAAGCTTGTAAACACTATACTACACCTGCCTGCACTTTCATCTGATTAAATTTAAAACTCTTTTTCTTTTTTACAACTTTTTTTTTGTAGGACAGTAGTAAAATAGTTGAAAATTTCTGCTGTAGACAAGTCCTGCATTTCTTATGCCATTTGTGTTGTGAATGCAAAAAAAATAAGTGTTATTTGACAAGCAATATCAGCTGAAAAAAAAATTGAGTAACTGATGTCTCTGGAACCTTTTTTTTTTTTTTTTTGTACACTAAAGCCTGCTTTTCATGATGTTTATAGTGTTATCTGTTTTTAAAATATGCAACAAGGTAAAATGAGTATGTTGCTCAACTATATAGAACAATTTTCTTGTGTGAAACTGTGTCTGGTCCACGACAGACTGCAAGGGAGGATAGAGCTTGTGATCCCCTTAGGCAGAGAAACTTCACAGCTTATGCAAAAATGTACTTTAACGATCAGGCTTCTGCCTTTTAAAAAGAATTCTTCCCATATACCTTCTTCTTTGGACTCAACAAACCAACAAGAATAGAAACTGAAGGATAATGACTAATCCTCTGGATAAGAACACCTTACCCCGATTCAGACCTAGAGGTTACAGAGTACCTAGACTTATGAGTGGGAGGACAGTACTGAACCCAGTCTGGGCAACTCAAAGCAGTCCCAAATGCTGTAAGTGTATCCTGTGTTTTTTCAACACCCTTTAGCATCTTTCAGTTATTTCCGGACACAGGAACTGGTATGTTGATCTCTGTAGCTGTCAACTGTAGTCTTCACATCTGTGAACTCATCCAGAACTCTAAACATTCCTGTCAGTAATATACACCTGAAGTCCTCCACTAGTAGAACAAATTTTATCCCCTTAGTCTTTCTTCATGTTTTATCACTATTACTGTTGGGATTATTTAATAATAGTCACTCAAAGCTGGTCTCACTTTACTAAGGTCAATGCAAGGTTATATATTCTCACTGCTCCCCAGAAGTATTTGCAAGTGCTCTAGAGTGCCAGACATTCAGCATGCAATGCTCAAGGTTCCCAGCTTGCTTTCCTTTTTTTTTTTTTCAACTCTGTGTCTTCCAGTGGCTAATGTAACACGAGCACTTAACTCCCTGAGTGTCTAGTTTCCCACAAGCTGAGCCATGTCTGTTTGATAAGAAACAGTCCCCAATAGCTATTAGCCTTGGAGATCAAGAGATTTGTATGTTAGCACATGTCCAAAAGAGCACACTGCTTTGTCAGGCCTCATCACAGCTCTCTTTTTCAACTCTTGCTAACACTGCTACTGATTATTATGCCTCTCTACTTTTGTGTATCTGAGGCTAGTGGAATAGAGCCGTCCATACTCTCCCTGTTACCACTTCCTAGAGCACAGCACAGTCAGTTTTGTGCTCTTTTCCTCAGCACCAGGAAACAAATCTTTGTACTCTCTCTGTTTCTTGACTCAGAAATCTCAGTGGGATACCCACAATTAATTTCAGTTTTGTTGCCCTGAAGATAAAATAGAAGCATGTGCCGATCAGCATCATAGATTCTTTCCTGGTCTGCGGCAACCGTGATGTGCCAGACAGGATTTTCTGACTTGCTCAGTTTGCTGCAGGAAGTAGGACAGAGGCCGTGTTGTGTCTGGTCCTAGCAGTGCATTACTCAGGGGGGAAGAGAGGAGAGGGTCTGTGGGTCTGTCCTCCTGGTTGATATTTGTTCGTGGCTGTAAGCAGGCACGTGTCACATGCCCTCCTGCACAAGCATTTGCCTGCCTTGTGATCCCCTGGTCAGGAGACTCCTATTTGGGCAGACAGAGAAAAGCTGAAGGTCATCCCAGTTGGATGCTGACTGAAGGCTGACCAGCGACAGTGCCCCTCTGCATTGTAGATCCTTTTGGGAAAGTGTGAGACCTTTCAGGAAAGTGTGAGGGCACAGTAGGACCAGGACTTTGTGCCTCTCAATGCCTGCCTATCCTACCTGATGAATGAGATCTAATCCTTTCTTTATAAGAGAAAAGAAGTTCATGAGCCAGACCTTTGGGCTAGTGGAGTGGTCAGATGCATAGATCTGGCTTGATAGATGCTTTTGTTGGCAAACAGTTCCTCTCAACCCTTCTTGGCTATCCTCACTACTTGAAGTATGAACCAGCTCCCTTCTGAACATCCCAGGCCAGACAAACCACAAAGCTTTCATCTAGATGTAACTGTCCACATAAACCATTTAGACATAAATCATTACTGAGAGTAGCAAGAATCATTTCCGTTTGTTAAAATTTGTGTTTTGTTAAAATATTATCACTTAAGGAATTTTTTTTTTTTCTGGGAACTGATTAACCAAGATCACTGCCTAAATGCTAGATGATGCACATTTCTTCTCTGTCTTTCTTAAGATGGGCTACTTTTGGAGCTGGAAAATGTGTATTTGAGGCCAGCATCAGCTGCACTGTGAATCTAAGAGAAGTAATTACAGTGAATTGCTCTAATTTTCATAGATCAATTCAATTTTTCATGTGACTGTTAAACAACTTGTTAGAGGCTGTGGCTAGGAATAATACAGTGTACACAGAGAAATGAGCTGAAAAGAAGAGTTTGCACATGAGTATTTCAGTTCACTTGTGCATTTTCTGGTGCATCCATAGGTACACATTCACTCTCTCTGTGACTCTTTACTGTAATTCAGCTTTTTCCCTGGTATGAAATGGATTTCAGTTCTTCTCAGAGATAGAGAACCAAACCCAGCAAAATAATTTTCTTCTTTTCCAAGAATAATTCAGTGGGTTAAAAGGTCTGACAGAATATATATGTATGTATATATATATATATATATATA
>NW_016690400.1:1207887-1272404 GCF_001604755.1 Lepidothrix coronata
TAGACACATCTTAGTGATTTCTGGAACTCAGCCAGGATATCATGACATACAGAAAACAAAAAAGCTCCTTCAAAAGAAGGTGTTCAAAAGCCTATTCCTCCCCTCCCTTGCTTCACTTACTTCTAAACTCCACACTCCATCCAAGGCTGCTTATGATGGGAACCAGTGACAACTATTGCTCCTGCAGACTGCTGAGACTTTTCCCAGAGGGATCACAAACATCAGGTTTCTTCCAGTGTTATAGCCTGGCTAGTTTAGCAGGAATACTGTAACCTTCAGCACACCCCTATATATTAAGCGCTGTTCAGTCTGCCCAGAGGAGCTGTTTTGTGCTCCCCAGACAACAGACTCCTTCTGGCTCTTGTGGGCTGACAGTTCTTACCTCCAATTCCCTCCAGACACCAGGGCATTGGCTTCTGATGACAAAAGTATTTTCTGCAATGACAAAGCGAATTGTCGGCAGCTTTAATGGCATTAATCACGCCACATAGGGTCATTGGTATTCCTGACATCTCACTGAAAGTAATGCAGCATGAAAAAAATTTAAATACTATATTTGACCATTTTTCTCGGCTACAAATAATGAAAAAACCCCAGTTTTAATTTAGGATATTTCTTGTTATCTGTAGAATAATCAGCCTGCTCCTTGACTTAATAATTTGTAACTGTGATGGGAGGAACAATAAATAAAGTTCAAAATGGACCATATTTGTGTTATCAAAATTACACCTGAGTCATAAATCTAGAAAGTAATTTGACACAAAAATAACACATTTAGTAGCAACAGAAAGAGCCTACTTCTTTCAGCACTTAGCAAAAATTGTGGTGATGACAAAGACATACATACTTGTACATAATGCCTTCACAAAAACCAGGGCTTTAGTTAATGTCAGTGCTGAACAATAGAGTAAAAAGCTTTTCTCACTTTGCAATTTGTGACAGCTTTGGAGACAGAGTCAACAGCTTCAAACAACCTCTACTGGCGCAGCCTTGCCCAAGAAAATGCAGTGTCCTATATGGCTCTTTCACTGAACAGTGTGACCTGCCAATGTTCTCTTTGCAGTAACATTAATTTTCAGGTGGCCTGCAATCCAACTTTGAGTAGCACTATGCATGGATTTGTATGTGCTGCTACCTACTAGACAAGTCACACAGGCTGTCACCAGTGCAATTACAGGATGACATTTTATTGTTTCTTTACTGGAAAGTCTGAAAAAGGGCAGAGGCCTCGCTGAAAGAAAGAGACCAGACAGTCCTGGCCTTCGGGGCTGGAGAAGAGGGCTTTGTCCACACTCACTTAACCATAGTGTCCCCTCCTGTTCCTGTGTGGGGCCTGCTGTCAAAAAACTGGCAGGCAGGCTCTCATGCTGCCTCCTGAGTGCAGCAGTGGACATGGCCATGCTCTGTGAAACACCAGAGTGAGCTGCTGACACGCAAAGGTTGTGCGCAAGCTCTGCCAAATGAAAGATGGATGTACAAAGCTACTAGGTATGAGGCTGGAGGAAAGCATTAGGCCCAACATAGGTCTCTGGTCACTGCAGAGAAACAGTGAGCTGGTTTCAAATATGTGCTGTACATGCACGCACAAACAGAGCTAAAATGCTCTGGTAATTCTCTTTTACAAGTGAATTGCATTATTCCTTCTTTACAGGAATGCTTGAGAAATTACTCTGAAAACATGGACTTAGAGAAGGATGTTACCATTGACATTCTCTCCCAGCACCAATTCTATTTTGCAGATTAGAGGCCAATGCTGGGAAGGAGATGACAGATTACTACTGGTATCCATTTGTCATGTCCATATCACTGGGTCCTCCAGAGTATTTTCAGGCTTAAAGGGTGTGATAACATCAACTAGAGGAGGTATCAGTACAATCCACAGCTTTGTCCTGGTCCAGGAATGTGTTTGCCAGAATCAGTTCCTGAGAAAACATGGTCTTGGATGCCAAGAGGGCAGTTACAGGGGACACGACATGGACTTTTGCTAGAATAGTTAGAAGACTCTCATTCTGCTGAGGGAGGTTTGCTGATATTCCTTACAAGGATGTGTGGTATCACAGCTGACCCAGCCAAAATATCCATTCGGGGTCATTGCAGCACCTGCATGTCTCTAGCTTTTGGAGTGGTGACGGAAGGGGTAAACTATGCTGCAGAGGAGACATTGGATCTACAAATACATTTCAAGTCTCCTCCTCCTGAGCTGGGAGAGAACCGTTTCTTTCTAGAACTTGGAAAACAGCTTCTCTTGCCTCCCTGCCCTCATTTCAATCTGCTGGCACTTTGAAATCCATGTATGCTCACTGCTTGTGTATCTTCATCCTGTCTTAATCAGCATGTAGTCCATTTGGCCATGTTATTTTCACATCTGTTCTTTAGTGATTTCCATCTCAGGAGTGGCTGACACTAATGCTTAGTCAGACAGCTACTTGTAAACAATGAGATGAAACAAAACAAAAGCTCCATCTTTAAAACATTTCTCCTTCCCTGTTATGAAGTTCCTTCTTTGTCTTTTGATTGTTTGATTGTCTTTTCTTTGAGAGGAGAAAAGTGAGATACAGTTTAATGGAGATAGACAGGCAGGTGAACAATAACGTTCTTATTAAAAATTAGAAGGTTCTTGATACTGAAGTGCTGGATAGTCATAAATAATATCCTGAACTACATAAAATACATATGCAGCAATCATTCACTGTGCACAAATCAATGTGTAACAAACAGACGTTTAATAATTATGTTTGTGCCAACGTGGTTCAAGTGTGTTGAGCAAATCAAGTTCAAGTATGCTAACAGGAGCCATTGCAGATTTCCACTGTCCTCTCTTTGTCTTTCATGAACACTTGGATCTTGTTGGGCATGCTTAGTGTTGGATTCCCCATAAAAGTTGTCTTGTGCTCTCATACATGACCATGAGAGTGTTGTAGCATATCAAGCTAACCACCCTGAATTGCTGCCTGAGAACCCTGTTACCACCTCAGTTTTTGTATCATCTCCAGGACTCTGGGCTCTTGCTGTTGAGGCTATTCATGTTGCCCAAAAATAGTTGCCCAAGTATAACTCAGTTTTTGTGCTTTCTGTATTTCTAAACGGAGAACAAAAAGGGCATCATGAGAAGCAGCAGTGTCCTGAATATTTCACATTCTTCCTGATAACCTGTCCTCCACAGCTGCGAGACATTAGGGAGAACACTTTCAATATGCTTCTTAATACGACATAAATGCTTCAGAACATGTACAGAGAAAGGAGGAAGTTTTCACAGTAGATAATGTATCTTTTGACTATAGATGCATACAAAAATTGTTCATGTTGGACAAAATGTCGTTGTATTAAATGAATGGTTTTATAACGGTAATTTCTAAATATCTGACTGTACAAACCAGTGGTCACCCCTTAAGTGATTTTGAAATTAGTTAGACTTAAAAGGACAATGCAAAACCATCTGTCTTGCTTGAGTACAGCCTACTGAGGCAAAATACCTAAGCAAGAAGAGAAACATTTCTGATATTTTCTGCTAAGTAAAACTTATCATTTGTTGTTTTCTTTGATAGGACAGCAAAGAAATGCTCATCAGAATAAGAATGCAGCAAGGAGCTAGAGGTGCTAGACATTCACTACCAAGAGGATTATTTGGGTCAGCTAGCCTGTTGATGTCCATGGAATTGTACTGTTGGTAGCAGCTGAAATCCTTATTCAATATCCTACCAAAAGTTCTCAGGTCCCCAGCAAAGAATGGTTAAGCATATCTCACTTCAAGTGGCAGAGCTGTGCTATTTAATGCAGTTTATATTTGTCAGGTCTTTAGGTTTGACAGAGAAATGTTTTTTATTTTTAGTATTTTGTATGCAACCACATTCTTGAAAATTTTCAGGATCCTACTAGGTCTTGAGGAGAAAAATTGGTAGATCTGAACAATTGCTTCTCCAAGAACAACTCATACTTCTAAAGCTGATGTTGAGAGAAAAATTCCAGTGAGCATACTTAGAAAAAAAAGGAGTGTGAAGGAAGACTGACTATGTATACCTTGAAGTGACTTGATTTTCAGAGTAATTAAGATCACTGTTAATCAAAGGTCTTTGAGTTAAAAAAATGGAGCTAACCAGTATAATTTAAAGAACCTGCAAGAACATGGGCAGTGAACATTCCACTAGACCAGGTTACTCAGAGCCCTATCCAGCCTGGTCTTGAACACCCACAAGGATGGGGAGTCCACAACCACTCTTGGCAACCTGTGCTAGTGCTTCGTTACTCTCAGAAGAAAGAATTCCGCCCTAAAATCTAATCTATACCTACTATCTCTTGGTTTAAAGCCCTTCCCCCTTGTTCTATCACTTTGTGCCCTCTTGAAAAGTTCCTCTTGAGCCTTCCTGTAAGCCTCCTTTAAGGTACTTGGTGGGTCAGAAAGATCTTCATGTCTTCTGTTAAACACAAATATGTCTGTTGCTGCAAATCATCAGCAGGGTGGGAAGAGGACACAGTTTTTCTTTCTTCCTTTCCTAGATATGGTGCTGAAAACAAGGCTTATCTTCCAGTCCTTTGCCCAGAAACTTTCCCAAGTCACTTCCCTCCTGCTGGAGGAAGTGACATTGCAAACATTTATCTGTGCCTCACCCAGCCTTTAGGACGGGTAGGTTTCCATCCCAGCCCCTTCTTGTTCTACAGGATAGGAAGGCTGATTTGAGAGCTGCCAAAGACTGTTGTATGCACCATGTCTTTTGTGTGACAGAAGAAGTGTGATAGGTGCAGTGTACAAAATGATCTGTCTGTTTTATGCTCTTCTGTGGCTGTCAGGGAATGAATTTTCTTTAGAGTAGAGGAGAAAGTTGGAACCTCCTTTTGATTTGAACATCCCAGATTTAGAACTCTCCAAAACTTTTGTAAGTGCAAGTGTGCACCTGTAAACCCTTAAATCCTGACTGCAGGCATAGTTGAGCCTGCAGGATTTTCTCAAATCTGGCATTGGTTCAAGGTTATCTTTGGGTTTGGCACCAGCCCAGGTAGATGTGTTCAGTAGATATAGATGCCTGCAAGGCTGCAGCAAAGCTGTTATGTAAAACCTGTAGAATTCCTGTGTAAGGAAGCTGAGTGTGCCAGCCCCAGTGAGGGTGCTGCATTTAACGTGAAGTCAGCACTGCCTTCTGAGCGTGAGATCCTTCTAGCAGCGTTTCCACTGAGGAACATGGAGCTTTGCTTCTGTCAAAAGAAGTAAGAATGTGGCTGACCTGTTTGTGCTCCTTTCTCCAGGAACTCATCTGTGCTTAAAACATGTGGAAGAAATAAACTGAAAAGTCAGACAGAGCAGGAACTTTGAACTAAGCTCTGTGATGTACATCACCTGACACCTCAGCTACAAATTAAGCTTCTCAGCTGATTTCTTCTATCAAGATTAACATTACTGAATCCAAAATGAAGGTGTCACTTCTACTCTTGTGCAAAATGTATACCTTTCCTTTGAACACAAATGGCTGAAACTCTGTGAGAAAGGATTTACCTCAGCACACTATACTTCTCAGCCTTCTCTCTCACTGCACCATTGACTCGACATAGATTCCTTGCATCATTCCTTTCGTCCTGATCTTACTCTGTCATCTGTTTCTGCAATGTGAAATTTCATGGATCCCTTAGAAAACACAGTGATTTCATATTCCAGGAGACACCTGCTGTAAATTTAACTAGCATATGACATGGCTTTTCCTTAACCAACCACAGAACATAATAAGATCTTAATCCTGAACAACCGTTGCCACCTTCATAATACAGATTTAAATCTATTTTTAAAAATGTGTAGAAAACAGATTTTTTCTGTTTCTTTGCAAACTGTGTTGTAATTTTGTAATGTTGCATACTTGGCAAGTGTGATTGTGTTGCTATAGTGATCTTAAATTATGACCAGAACAAATTTTTACTCAAGGCTTATTTAGAACTCATCTGGCTCAAAGCCATCTTATCTCCTTCTCTGAGCCCTGGAAGAATCATTTGGATCTTCACAAACATTTTCTCTAAGCCTTCTGTTTTACAGTAATCTCATTGGTGTAATTTCGAAACAATGTTCTTTAAATGAGCTCCTGAATTACATTTGAATTAATCAAAACAAAAACCTCTGAGAGGCACAATACCCATTTCAAAGGTGTAGCAATATGGGAGTTTTTCTCCTCTCATTGCCAGAGAGGATGAGATGTTAGTCACATCTTCAGATAGTTCTGAAATCAGAGCAGTAAATCCTTCAGTTGGACAATGGGAGGTGGCAATAAAAAGAGCCCTGTTTTTTGAAAGAGCTTGGTTTTTTTACCATATAGTTTATAGGAACTCTCTGTACAAATGTGTCATGGGACAAGGCAGCGAAAATATCTCACGCCCACTCTTACCAACTTCAGGCAACTGTGTGTCCTTTGCTTATCATCCAACACGGAAAACCCTATCTCCTTTCATGACAGTGATAATTGGATTCTGCCATGAATATTGAATTCTTGAGTTTCACTGTCAGAAAGTTCTTGGGTGAAATCTCAGATGTGGGGGTCTGGCAGTTGTTGTGGTCTTGCCCAGCATAGTCTGTGTCAAGAATCTTGCCAGAGAATGGTGTGGACCTTTGGAAGTTAGAGAGGGCCAAGAGAGTTGTGCCTGTCCACATCTTGGCATGGAGCTGGACAGTTCTCTAAGTGTTGCTATTCAGAAACTGCCTTTAGACATGGGAGTACAGACAACCAGAAAGAATTTTTAGGCCATGGGGCTGTTCCTCAGATGGACTTCTTGATTATATTTATACTGCTGTGCACTATATTTATACTCCTGTGCACTGAGACCATCTTTTCTCTTGAACATGCTGTCTTATTTTTCTTCTCAAGCTGCATTCTGTTTCTAAGGCCAAACCTTCTGGCAACAGCTTTGCCCTGTTTAGCTGCACTGCAGAGTGTATCACAGTGTCATTAGTTCTGCTTAATTCTGTGCATACCACAGTGCTTGTTACCACGTGGGAAAGGTCAGTTTGACAATATGGGATTTTATGAGGGATAAAATGCAGAAACTATTGACTCCAACCAGTTCTATACAAATATATTTAGTCCAGCAAAACTTATGAGGAATACCAAGTACATCAGCTTACTTACAGAAGATGCAAACCTGAAAATGCCATTGATTTCAATGTGGTTGTGATCTCCATTTGTGTGTTCTTTTGTTGTCTGTTAGACATGCAGTAGGAAAGGCTTATGTACAAATACAGGCCCATTACAGCCCACAGTAAAGTTAAATGTGTATTTGACAGAATGCATGCCCCTGAACTCAATGGGGTGAAAGGGAACTAATTAAATCTTGTATAATATATAGGAATACTGTTAGCATTTTTAGGTGAACTTAGCTACATTCCCTTTTTCTACAGTCAATATTTGTATCATAGGGCTTATGATCTTTTAGAGGAATAAGTTCAGCAGAAGCATCATTATTTTGTACTAATCCTGTTTCTTTAATTAAGTTCTAACACTGAAATTGATTGACTGTGAATTAACTTGGTCATTTATGGATAGATTGGAAAATCAATCAAACAAATGTTAATGGTTTTGTGAAGAGATTGAATTAAAGATGTTAGACTTGGCTGGCTGTCAGATGCCCACTAAGATACTCTCACTCTTCCTTCTCAACAGGGCAGGAGGGGAAAATAAGATAAAAAATCTTGTGGGTTGAGACAAAGATAGGGAAAGATCACTTAGCAATTACTGCTTAACCCATCACAGAAGAGAAAATAATGAAAAGTAGACCTGTAGAGTTTTCCTTCTTATTTTGCTATATTTTAACTGGCACTTAAACAATTTCAGGTCATAGTGCCAGAACTGATATTGACTTAGATACTTATGCTTAAGTAAATGGGGAAACATGACAATTTTAATTGAAAACAGGAGCTGGGTTTTCCTGTTTTCAATACAAAAAGTTTGCCTTTTGGTGGACTTCTGAAACTTTACCAGTTACCCCCCAAAAGGTGGGAGAAGTAATTTATGTAATGTTTAAACTGGGGGGCCAAGCAGTCCAAAGTATGCAATGGAAAGAAGCAACAGTGCTCATGCTTTGGAGAGTCAGAAAATTGGAGCTCTGAGACATACTGCAAAACATGTGCAGTTCAGACGTATCCTACAACTGGCAGGCTGCAACATTCAACCTCAGAGGTCTTGTCTAGGCTGAAATATGAATTATAACATTACTGTCCCTGCAAAGACTGCTCCAGACCTAGAAATGGTATAACAAAGACTTCACAAATGTACTGTTGGTTTCTGTGGCCAGGTTTTGTTAGCAGGGGGGGCTACAGGGATGTTTTCTCTGAGAAACTGCCAGAAGCTTCCCCCCATGTCCAGTAGAGCCAATGCCAGCTGGCAGCAGGACCTGCCACTGGCCAAGGCCAAGCAAATCAGGAATGACAGTAATGCCTCTGTGATAACATATTTAAGGGGGGAAAAAACTTGTTTTGCAGAGGAAAATTGCAGTCAGAGAAGAGAGGGCTGAGAATATGTGAGAGGAACAACTCTGCAGACACCAAGGTCAGTGGAGGAGGAGGGGCAGGAGGTGCTCCAGGTGCTGGAGTTGGGAGTCCCCTGGTGAAGCCCACGGTGAAGAAGGCTGTCCCCCTGCAGCTCATGGAGGTCTACAGGGGTGCAGAGATCCACCTGCACCCCATGGAGGAGACCAATGCTGGAGCAAGTGGATGCCTGAAGAAGGCTGTGATCCCATGGGAGGCCCACGCTGGAACAGTGTCCTGGCAGGGACCTCCTGACCTGTGGAGAGAGGAGCCCACTCGAGCAGGTTTTCCTGGTAGGACTGGTGGCCCAGAGGGGCCTGAAGGACTGCACCCCGTGGAAAAGTGGCCCACATTGCAGTAGTTTGTGAAGAGCTGTTGTCCTAGGGGTGGACTTACGTTGGAGAAGTTTGTGAAGGACTGTTTTCCATGGGAGGGATCCTACAGGGGGAACAGGGGAAGGATTCTTCTCCTTGAGCAGCGGTAGAAACAACTTGTGATGAAATGACTGTAACCTCCGTTTCCGTCTCCCTGTGCCACTGTGGGGGAGGAGGAAAAGCCTGAGAAGGAGGCAGGAGTGAGGGAAGGGTACTTTTACTGCTCATTATCCTGCTCTGATTTCGTCAGCAATAAACTTAATTAATATCCCCACTTTGAGTCTGTTTTGCCTGTGACAGCAATCTGTGAGTAATCTCTCCCTGTCCTTGTCTCAACTCAAATTCTTTGTTATATTTTCTCTCCTCTGATGAGTTGCAGAGGGTGATAGAGTGGCTTTGGTGGGTACCTGGCATCCTGCCAGGATCAACCCACTACAACAATTCAAGCTCAAGTAAGCAGTATCTGAACCATGAGGCATGCAGAAATTAGGTGAATTATCAAGGTCATCCTGGAAGTTTGTTTTAGTTCCAGGGATTGTAGCCAGTTCAACAGACTGAATTGCAGTACCCTTGGCAACACTCTTGAGCAGCTTGCTGGCTTAAGTCAAGGCAAGGACACTGCTCCCATGCAGCCTCCTTCATCTATAACATGCTCATAAAGTGTTGGCCTGGTAAGATGTCAAGTTGTGAGACTCTACTAGCTCTTGCCAGGTATCCTGCTGGTCTGAGAGGTGTCACCTGAATTTTTGTTTACCCTGAGGAGCAACACTATGGCTTCCTTACTTCTTGCTAGCTGCTGGTAACCATTAGGCACACCTGCCAGCTGATCCTCCCACTTGCTTTACTCTTACCTTACCTCCTTGGTGAAGGAAGGATCTGTGGATAGTAATAGTTCAACACTGTCTTTCAAGCAAAGCATTTCATCAGCAGCCCTTAAGGCACTTCCCGACTGGAAGCCTGCAACAATATAACACCCATTTTCCAAGCCAGAGATTCAGTGTGGGAAGTAAATGGGGGAATCAATGTCTTGACAAGAAAGTGATTTCTTCCCAGTGCACAGTGATATGTGGGAAAATGGGGTCCTGGCAAGCTGCCAGATCATGTGAATGTGGAACTGGGGAACAAAGAGTCCCCAAAAAAGGTACTCATACAACATCCATCTAACTTTTTGGAAATGGGGTTAATTTTCCAGAAGTGGCAGCAAAGAAAACAAGTGTCTGGTATGAAGTCAGTTTAGACTGACTTTAGAAAGTGAAACTGGTGTAATGTTACAATCTTTTTATTAAATGTGCGTTTTCAGCTCTTGTGACTGACTCACGAGCCACGTCTGGCAAAACAATCTGAGGTATATTTCCAATATAATTTACCTGCTTTAGTAATTGATTCTCCATAATGCAAACAAGGGCTTGCAAGACTTTTCTGTGCAGATTGCAGACAACCATCTCCTTTTCGCAGTTGAGCAGAAGGTATAGGAGTCACAGCAGATTCAGATGCCCAGGGTAGCACTCTTTTTGCTGACACAGCTTACTAAGTGTACTGTTTTGCTTTGTTTGGCTCGGGAAGTGAAGTGCCCTGTAACTGGTAACTCAAATGTTCATAGAATAATGTCCCTCATCTGCCGTGGCGTGGTGGGGCCCAGCAGATATCTAGGTCCTATGAGAGAGAATAGACCAGATGTGGAGAACCTGAGAGTGTAGCTTGTTATCTCAGACAACAGAAACACCACCCCTTGAAATTAAAAAAAACGTTTGGAACTTGTTGTCCTTCTCAAAGGGAGATATATGCCCAGGGGAGATAATTTTCTTTCCCAGGCAGCTTCCATTTGAGTCTCCTGCTTGGTAGAAAAAGCTGCCTTGTGCAAGGCAGGTCAATCACTGTCCCTTCTTTGAGAGCATTGGGCAGCTGTGCTGGTCTTAACTCACCAGAGTGAGGACAGGATTTGACCACTTCTTATTCTCGTCAGTCTGAGGTGAAAGCGGGAGACAGGCCAAGTAGAAACAACCTTATAAACAGAGAAATAGTTCCCATCTGAAAACGCAAAGTGGAAAAACTCTCAAAGGCTTTGATATTCACTTTAAAACTCTGCCTTTGGTTTCAGAGACTTTGATGAAAATGTGAAGAAAGAGAGCTGTACAATGGACAAGACACGACAATGTCATTTGCATTCACTGAGGAGTTTGGCAGATCCTAGTGAGGTGTTGACTAACCCTTTTCTAGGAGTATGTTCATATTAAAATTCTTTGTAGCTCCTTTGCTCTAGCACCAAATGGCTTACTTTAGGTTTGTCACTACAATCTGTAAATTGTTGTTGGGTATTTACAGTGTTTAATTAATCATCAGATTGAAAAGGGATATGAGGTCTGTAATCCTTGGGTAGAAATGTTTAGGTTGCAAAACCTTTTCAGTAAGAGTATTCCACTTACTTTTTTTTAAATTTTAACCTACTGTTAAAATTTCTACGAGCAAAAAAGCCGCTTGCTAAATGAGGAGAGAACAATGAGGTGTCTCACTGAAGGAGAGACAAATTCTCCTTATACACAGGCCTCAGGAGGGAGGAATTTGCTTATTTCCAAAGTCTCTGCCTTCCATCAGAGACAGGACAATGAGTAACAATGGGTCTGTCCTATGCCTGTCCCTCTGTCTAGAAGGCAATGTAATCTGCCTCTGTACTTTTAAATGTGGGGTAACCACAAGAACAAAACCACATCAGTCCCCTATAGCCCAGGCTACGCTGACGCCTCAGACCCAGGGGAACTCAGCAGCTGTGATGACTTTACACATGCTTGGACACTGCTGGGCAGCACCACAGGAACAACCCTGTGCATGGCCTGAAGGTCTGTGTGGGCCTGTTGCCCACTAGAGGCTCTTGTTTTCACTGGGTATTGCTTTCTAATTTAGTGGGCATTGACCTCCAGAAGGTTCTTCTGTGAAATCTTTTACTCATAACTAGATTAAAAATGATCATCTATCTGTATCCTTGAAATCATGTGTGAAACTTCCAAATTCTGATGACATATATCCCTAAATTGTTTCCTTTATTTTCTTGAGTGATATTTCCAATTTTCTCCAACGGTGCAAAAAAAAAAAAAAAAAAATCGAACATTTAAGCACGGCAAAATTATATAACTGCTACATCTCCCATTAATAAAGGAACTGGGACTTTACTCATAACTAGATTAAAAATGATCATCTATCTGTATCCTTGAAATCATGTGTGAAACTTCCAAATTCTGATGACATATATCCCTAAATTGTNGAACATTTTTAAGCATGGCAAGGTTATATTCTTGCTTAATCCCATTAATATAGGAACTGGGACTTTAAAGTAAAACAAAAAAGAAATAAAAATGAGACCCATAATGAAGTGGTGAGAAACTAAAAGCCCATCTACAGCTCACCAAAAACATGGCAATATTGTCCAGCTAACTGGTCTACAGAAACATTTGATGTCTAGATCAGTGCTCTTAGGGCAAGTTTCTCACACATATTCTCTTTCTAAAATTAATTAGATTTCATTTTTTTCCATATAAGAATCCTAACTTTTATTGCGATACCCAACATTTAACTTCTCTAAATTGCTGAATTTTACACCTCCAGGAGTAATGGATTGTTTTGTTCTGGTGGTAAACACAGAATTATTGAAAAATAATTATTTTCTGGGTGCCACATACATTTTCTTCATCATGAACTGTACTAATCTATTCTCTTTTTCAGAGTATTTTACAGTATTTTCCTGGTACCTCTTTTACCACTCAGATTTATTTTGAAAGCAAAATTGTTTTCTGAAAATCAACACCTGGAACATGTCCTTTGCATAAATAGTCTATTAGTACTATTATAATTTCTGCCAAAATTGTAATGTAATTGCAAGCTGCACTTTACAAAGATTCTGAGAAAAGTTATGTATCCCTAATTGTGTACTTTGCCATGAATTCTCCTTTACAATAATCTTGCCTGGCTGTACTCTGTGCTCTCTGACTTTAGAGTGGAGCCTGGAGTCATCAGCAGTGCTGTAAAGTGGTGTGGTTACTCAGATATGTGATTTCACTGTGGCTAACAGTGCAAGAACAGGGCCTTGGCATAGCATTGAAGGGACACAAGGACATCCAGCTAATGAGGTGGAGAGGGGATTTGTAAGCCCGTGAGTCACCTTTGAATTTGTGGCACCACATCATTGCTTGATAACTTACAAATATTGTCATGGAAAATGCATCACCTCAACAATGAGAACAACAAAAGTTATTAATCACAGTTCTCTCTATGTCCTTAAGGGCAAATCTTTTATTCTGAGTTGCCTAGGTATGCAAACATGGGTTTAGGATGAAGCATGGCTGTTGCACTGCAAAGTGTTGGAAATGGTGGGAAATAACAGTGTTTTCTCAGGAGGAGTTTTGGGTTGGCCTGTTCATCTGGCCTCACTTTGACATGAGCACTGCGGTATGTGCCCTTTCCACACTAACTTTTCCCACCTTGTTTACCTCTGTTCAGGAAACAGAGTGTATGAGAAGTGCCCCTTGGATGACCTATTGCATGAGACGATACAAATCAAGTATTTACAGCATGAGAGGAATGAGTCAGTCCATAGAAGAGTTAATGGTGTGTCGTTTGCATAGAGCTGGGGTCTCACTTATGAAAATGAGCGGATGATTACATTTACTCATTTAGCTATCTAGGTGTTCAAATTTGGAGATCAATTGATCAGCAGACCCAGGTGTAGAGCAATGCTTTGTACAGGAACAAAGTCATTCTCAGCTGCAATGTGCTGCAAGAGGCACTGTGGGGTGTACCAGGCATTCACCGAGGTATACTCTGCCAAAATTTTACCCCTGTCCAGTGCTTAACTCGTCTTGAAGGTTTCTATATGATGTCAGAGGGAGCATGAATAGTGCTTCTAAAGAGGAAATCTGAAATGAGGAGTGATTTGCATGGTGTGTATTGTCATTACTTAGGAAAATCTTTAATAAAACGGAAATTTTTTTTTAATTTGGTATGTTGTACTTTTAGATTTTATAGAGATAGAGGCAAAAAGGAAGTAAGAGAAGGAAAATTGGTGTGGAGTGATTGTCATGTTAGTCAAACTGGAGTTCACAGGAGATTTGTATATATACCTGCATGAAGAATCTTCTCTTCAAATAGATTTAAAGGAAAAGCATTTAATCATGCAAAATGAGAAAAGTGGAAATAGCTCAAGTTACACTCTTTGTCTATTTTGTTTTCTTTTTTTGAGAGAGAAACCATATGTTATGTCAGGCAGTGAAAGCTAACCTAGTATATACCCTTGAAAATCCAAGGAGTGTAATTTGACAGCTGTAAAAACCCACAGATAGTGAATTTTATTTTATAATGTAATTTGAAGGAACTCATTGATTGTTTTATATAAGGCAAAGAAACATCAGCTACAGTGGTAAACAGCATGTAATTTATTAAATCAAAGAATCACTTAGGAATCTGTGGCCAGCCTATAGGTGAAGTTCATGATCCCTGGTAGTACTGGCAAGTTTATATGGGTTTAACCACAATGCATCGGCCTATCAGGAACATATGGAAAAGTCAAAATGATCCCCTCTAGAAGTGGGGTTTCTGGTGTTGTTCTGGTATTCTTCAGGGGACATCATAGGACATTTGAGCCTTGGAAATCCTGCCTCCACAAAGGCCATTCACAGCAGTATCAAGAAGTCCTAGCTGCTGTCAGCCTCCAGTTCTTCTGTTTGCCCTTTAGCTGCTGATAAGCAGCATCACAGGTGATCAGTGTTCTTCCTTGATGGCAGCACTATGTTCTCTCTAGAAGGTCTTGGCTGTTGCCCATTGCCAGAGCAAATAAAATCTGTATTCCTCCCAAGCAGAATTTAGGCTCTCCAAGAGAAGCAACTCAGTGTTCCAGGATCCCAGCAGTCCTGAATTCGCAGTTGTTCCTGGGACACTGTGAAAAGGAACTCGGTGGATGTTTGTTTGATTTCCCTCCAAGGGTAACACTGAACAAGGTGGTCCATCAGAAATCAAGGAGCATTATGATTACAGTGAAGGTTCTGTCCTGACTTCCCCAAAGGAATGGGTAGACACTGACTGTCAACTTCTCTTGCTATATTCTTCCAAGATTGAACTACCTCCTTGCAAGAAAAGGACAGGTTCTCAGTTTGCCCAGGGGATTTTTTCCCAGTAGAAATCTGGACCAGAAAGAAAATCAGCAAAGACCATGGCTGAACAAACATATGAACCCATGTTCTTGAGTATGAAGCTGCCAGACAAACTTCAGATCAACTTATCTGGCCTTTAATAAGTCTAACAAATCATACATGTATTTATATAAAAATTAAATCATATGGTCTCCTCCTGAACCCTCGTAGTATGAAAAGCAGGGCTAATTGCTAATCAACTTAAAGTCACCTTGGTATCAGAGTTACAGTTCACTTTTACAAACACCATGTTTGTCCTTGTTCTGCTGTCCTCATGGCTTCAGATATATCTTCCTGTGGAGGTGGAGAAAAAGAGGAATTCCAAAAAGCTTGAAAGCGCCATATGCTTTTTAGCACACGACAGTGCTGCAGAGAGACAACACAACGGCAGTAGGATGCAGTTCTCCTCACAGTTCTGTGGTATGATACTGCTGAT
Source organism: Lepidothrix coronata (assembly GCF_001604755.1). Classification (NCBI taxonomy): domain Eukaryota; kingdom Metazoa; phylum Chordata; class Aves; order Passeriformes; family Pipridae; genus Lepidothrix; species Lepidothrix coronata. The sequence continues at coordinate 1,223,362 of NW_016690400.1, forward strand.
GACCATTAGTAACATGCAGTAACAATTGCTGAATCCCAGTGGGTGATTTGCCAAATCAGTATAAGATTGCACAGTATGGTATTTCTCAACTTGCTCATTCAGGTGACTGAGCCTCCACTTGAGGGGAGACATTGTGACTTGTTGAATCATTACATATTCCTTGCAAATCTGCGTTGTGACCTAATCAGGTACGACATGGCTATGATTGCTTTACACTGACATAGGTTCTCACAAATTGTTCTCACTTGTAAGAATCCCTAGGGTGGGAGGTATTGATTTTTTTGCCAGTTTTTGGTTTTTGTAATACCCTGTTTAGTGATTAGGTAGTGATGCTTAACGGGAAAGACTAACTAGGGTGAATTTTTATAGTTGCTGAATTTTTAGTAGAACCTACATCACAGCGGTTTCAAGTTCAGGAAACACAAAAACATTTTTATTTTCAGTGAATAGCCTAAAAATGACTGGATGCCCTTCAGTTCAATAGCAGTTTTCAAACCTAGTAGAAGATCAGGTTTTGCATCCTGACTTAGGCAATGAACAACAGTGGATATATCCTGATTCACGTAATGTTTTTCTTTCCCTTAGTAATCAACACCTTGCATTATCCATACTATGTGTATTTTTGATCCTTGGCTCTGATCTAGAGTGAATGAAGTTGTCCTGGGTGTGTGAATCTTGGTATAGTCTGAGCCATCAGGGTCCAGACATATAAGATGGATGTACCTCACATTATATCAGCTCTCGCTGCAAGAGAGTGGTCTTTCTACTCGTCTCTTCTCATTTCATTATCCCCTTGTAGCTAATTATACTCATTTATTCATATGGTCACAGTTTTGCAACAGTCCATCTGTTACACAGGCATGTGCTCATATTCAATAACCTGCTCTCCTGCATTGCCTGGGAGAAATTCAGGACACGTAATTCCTTACCACAGATTGTGCTCTGCTTTGAGTAGTGTCCATGTGCTTCATATCTTTAAAGAGACAGGACATTTTTAGTAGAAGCACCAGCATTGAAAATCTATTTCTGTGTGGGACTCACTCTAGCACGATCGAAAAAGCACACCTTCCTGTAAAGTCAGCAGATGCTTTCTAACGAATTTTTGTCGTGAAAGAAAAATGTTGCAGCAGAAGACTGCTGGGAAAAGAAAGAAAGGTTTGGCTGTCTGTGTGGATAACAGCAAAGAGGAGAAAGATCTTTGAGATGTTCTGCTGGCAGGAGGATTTGAAATAAAACAAAACAAAGATAGAGTATAAAAATCTTGTGCAAATGAATGTGTAGGGACTAGGCGGGTGGTGAGGATGGGGCTTTTAATAGTTACTAATATATATTGACAGAGATTTCATATGGTCAAGAAGAGGTACTGCATTGACTTCCTTAATAAATCACCTGTGGGTTGGTATGATTTCAGGCATAGGCCAAATTGATGACATTGGCATGATATTGGTGTGATGGATGACAGGACTGATCCCAGTTGCTTCTGAATCATAGTCAGGATCACCAGAAAACAGCAAGTCACAATTCAAATGCAAAAGAATTATGTATTAATTAATAAAAAAAAAATTACTGAAAAAGTTATAATTTTCAATACATGCATTCCTGTGCTGTTCTGTTAAGGACTCTCAAGGCTAGAAGTCTTGTCAAAGAAACCTCTGTGAAATAGAAGTAAGTAGTCTCACATGGCTTCATGAATCTAGAATCTGGGTCAGAGAAAGGAGCAATGAATATTTTGAAGTTAATGATGCATCATATATCCCGGCACAAGAAAAATTCTCACAGGGAACAGTAATACTAAAATTATTCCAATATTCACTGTGAATTAAGGTGAGGCCTCCACCTACACAGAAATTCAGGTTGTTGTTTTCTGTAAGCATCTCTTCTCCAGATGTTAATGCAATCTCAAATGTCAAAATCAAGTAGGTTTTCTGGACATACTTTGGCAGATATGTTCGTGCAAAGAACAGTGCTCTGAACCCTCACTGCCTGTACCCTCACTACCTGTAAAATTCAACATGAGACAAGATTATATGACAGTATCCAGGGGCAGAAAATACCAAGGCTTTTATGGTAGCTAAGGTGTTAGACACTATACAGCAAGGAGAAAGGCTGATCTCCACTGCCTAGTGCTGGCTACAATACATTCCCAGGAGCATCATGGAAAAGTTTTTTTTTTTAAGTGTAGCGGATTGTCTCAGACAGAAAAGACTTGCTTTCTGGACTGTATCCTCAATAATACAGCCCATGATTTACCTACATTGAAGGTGGTAATAAGTAGAATAAATATCTCAGATGAGGGAAGGTCTTACTGCTTAAATTAATCTCAGAGGAAATCCACCTGAGATAAAGCTGCAGATTTTTACCATCAAAGTATTTTGCTACTGACTGCAAGAGGACTACTGTGGCTAGACATGTACCCTAGTCCCAAGTGCTGAGACAAGTGAGACCTCACTGTATGGAAATGTAGGCAGCAGTCTGCAGCTGGACTGGAATCACCACCTCACAGTTCCTATTAACAGTCTGTAAAGAGATGTGGACTATGATTCAGGCTGTTGGATTCTAGTCACGCTTCTCCTTCATCTTGGTGGTGTTTTTAAGCCCGAATTTGTATCTGAAATTAAAAATATATGGTTAGTTTTCATAAGGCTGAAAGAGGACCCACCAATAAACATGTGTGTGAATATTTTCAGTGTAGACTATCCTCCTGCCCCTCTTTTTGCCACCTTATTCAGGAATCTGTGTATTTCTTAAATAAGCAATAAATGTTACAGATCAACATCTAGCAGATAACAGGAAATGTAATAAATAACAGGTAAGCAATAAATATTGTGGTCTCTCAAGTGAGGTAAGAAGGTGTTTGTGGTCTATCTTAATCATCCGTTTGAGCGTGCAAGGTCTTCTTGTCACATTCTCCCCTTTTCTTATTAGTAAAAATGGAGTTTCTTGTTTGTTTTTTGGTTAAAAATCAGTCTGATGCTAAAGAAAGTAATTTCATCTTACATTTTTCTATTACCTCCCTTCCACAAAAAAAGCATAAAACCAAAACTCAAGCACAAAACCTTGACAAGCTAAAAACAACACAAATCTTTTCCTAAAAAAATATCTGTCACTTTGTTCTACCCTTTTGATCCTTGTATCTATGCACAGGGTGCTGAATGAAATTTGTAATTTATGGAATGTAGAAATAAAAGGCATTAGATCTGTTTTGGCACTGCCAAGGCCTGCACAACCTTCAGGTGCTGGGGTGGGCCCACTTCTTGTCACACCTCCTGCCATGGCTCACTGCTGCTCTCAGGCTGCTGCAGACCAAAGGATGCCATGCACAGCAAATAGCTTTTCTTACGTGGTGGATGTGCTGCTCTGGCTGGCTCCAAGGCACAACGTGGTCAAACCTTCTGTAATTCTAACTGTGATCTAAGAAAGCAAGGTGAAAATGCCACAAGTCCTCTCATGATGCTCTGTTGATATCTGAGATCTCTTTTAGGAAGGTGTTTTTGCAGATCGCCCTGCAAATCCTGACACCGGATACCTCTATCTCTGCACTAACATGTCTGAAACCAGCACACTCTTCAAATGCAAACCAGCTCCAATACATCCAGGTGTCTCTGTGTTCCTACCTGTGAGAACAGGGAAACAGAGATTGTGCCCAGGCCTTGGCAAATGGGTTAAAACATTTCACTGTTTCCTTCTTGCCTTTAACTGTGTCTACTTGAATATTGAGTGTCACTGAGATCTCTTAGAAGAGGTGGGAAGGTGTCTGCAGTCTCCCTCAACCATCCACTTGGACCTGCATATCTTGTTACCCAGGAGGTAAGAATACCTCATCTCTACATCCTGCTTTTTTATTGCCTTCAGTCTTGGATGTAGCTGAAAGGCTGGCTTTGCACAACAAGCCTTGCCAAGGTGACAAAAACCCACGAGCTATGAGCTAAGATAACCATGTTTTATAATGAAGCATGGACCACATGCCAGAATGCCTTGGCAAACTTTGCTTTGGAAGCAACAAATTTTCCTCAGTGTCTAAACTTGTTTTTTCCTTTTTGTCAACTAATAATTAGGCAGAATTTTTCTCACCTTGTTCTTGCAGGATAAAGGCTAAGGAGAAGAAATTACTAGTTTTTTTCAAGGTATATGCTAATCTTCTTTTGGTAATTTAGGAAGTAATAATTGTACTGGTGTCTGGTTTTTTTGGGTCTCTTAATATAGGAGTAGAATCTGGTCATACTGCATTAAAATGAGATTTCCAAATCATCAGATCAGTTGCGCTTGTGTCATGCCTGGGAATGGGAGGACATTTGCAGAAGAGGCTTGTAGAATAATCTTTCCCTTGCCTGCTAAGGGGCTTTAGAGAGTAGAGAAAGTGAAGCAGTTTTTTTATCCACTGGCACCGCGACACTTCTGAAGCCAAGCCAGCCCAATTCCCCGCTACTGGAATTAGAATGCAAAGGCTGTGTGTGCCTGACCTTGCTTGTTCTGGAGGAAACACATGGTCTACCCAGTCACAGTGGGAAAGGTCAGGTATTTAGCACCTGAATGGGACAACACAGTCTTTTGGTTTCTTCTATGCATTGAACTGGAAAGCAGCTTCAGAGATATGTTGCTCAGGGCTGCACCATCTCCTTTGGGTGCTCCACGGCCTTGGAGTGTGGTTAACAACTGGATCATGTTGGAGAAATGCACTAATTGGAGGGTAGAGTTTGAGTAAGCAATCCATGGGTGTCCAAGGCCACTTCAGGAGTGCGATGTCCCACAAGGGACACAAGGGGAAGGGAGCACTCAAAATTCATAAATGCTTGTGGTTGAAAGAAACAACAGAAGTCGGAGGGTCTGCCAAAACCCACAAAGCTTTATGAGTCAATTTTACACTTGGCATAGAAACTGGTATGTTAGTCCCAGACCTACTATATAAGCATATATTTTTGTTTTGGATAAAGAGGTGGGGTGAAAGAGATGAAACAAACCCCATTTCCCCCCCCATAAAATTCCAGCAAAAGCATTTCTTTCTTCTAAGACTATGGATAGTCCTTGTCACAGATAAATGAATCTGTTTGTTATAAAAATTTTTGAGAAGTCCAAGCATTTAAAAACTGGTAATTGGTAATAAATCTGTAAATGAAGGAGGAAAATATGGTTTAAATAGCAACTTCACTGCCTGACAAGTTTAATTAAACTCATAGCCTTAAGGCAGAGAAGTCAAAGTTTCCTCATTGTTCCTTGAATAAGTTTTCAAAACATAAACTTCCACATGCAAACAGAAATACTGGAAAGAAGTGTGTGAAGAAACTAATTAGATTGAGCAGAGCTGAACAGGAGTAACAAGTCTACTGTGCTATAGCCCAATTAGATCTTTGGCAAGATGGGGTTTCAAGGGAGAGAATAATAGAAGATTGGAGATTTTGGAGAAATAAGCAGAGGTGATATTTAGTGCTCCAGGAAAATAATCGACTCTAGTTTTTCCTGCTGTAATATCTGGATGGGAAATAATGTAGAACATCTTTGAGGAATTGTCGTTTTCCATCCAGTATCAGCCAAAATTTAAGCCTCTTCAGCCTATTCCTTGACTGGTGGTGGATTGTTGGGGGCTAAAAATTATGTGTTGGGGGAAAGGTGTGGAGTTTGGGCACAAGCTGGAGCAAAGACAATTGTTCAAAGACAATAAGGAGCAGAAAAAAAAGAAGAAAACAAGAAAGAGAGACAGGGAGTAGGATGAAAAGCAAGGGAGAGTGTTGTGGAGAATACTTTTTACTATGGCAACTGACTATTGCAATATGAAGTTGTGAAGCTGAGCAATGTTACCTGACTCAAGGTGCTCTGTCAACATCAGGCACTGGGAATACCTTGGATTTTACTTCCTCCCATAAACCAAAGAAAGCAGACTCCTTAATGCAGATGTCTTGGCTTTAGTGGGAATTGCATTCTCTTTCTCTGCAAGCTTAAGTGTCCCAGAGGAACCTATCCAGGTGCCTGGCCAGGACAGACATGATTATTTGTTGTTTCATGGAGGGTCTGCTTTAGCCCTTGGCCAAGGGAAGAGTGTTCTTTCTCCTTGGGACTCCAAGTGCAGTTGCACCAGCAGTTTTCAGGGATACTTCAGGACTCTCTGATTTTCAGGTGGTGTCGGTTGTTGACCAAGCTCTGAGCCAAAGCCAGAACTCCAAAACTGGCTTGGATACCATACTGTAAATAAATATACCATGTAGCATAGAGAGATTATTTATCCAATGTACAGGCTGACTTTCTATCATGTCACTGAATCACTGTTGTGCATGAGAAATAGATCATTCAGCTGTATAAGGACTCAGGGGTCCTTCGTGGTGAACCAATAAAACTTTCTGTGCCTTTTGTATGTCATTTGAGTATCCAGATTTTCCATCTGAGTCTGAAAAAGTGAAACGGTGAATTTGGCCATTTCCTTTTCTGCTGGTGAGTTCTCCAGAATGTTAAAACAAAACCACCCCAAATAACTCTTTCCCAAGTTTGAGTTACTCTAATTACTGCAGTGACAAAGTTATTACTTACCCTTAAGCATTTTTTTGACAAAGTTATTACTCACCCTTAAGCACTTTTTTAAACTCTCAAATGCATGTTTCCTCTTGTTTATCAATATGTTTGAACAAGTAAAATGTTTCTTTTTATTCTGATAGATTCTTTTCTATTTTTTTCTATTTATTACTGTTAGAAACCTGATACATGAGATGAATTACTTGAATCATTACTATTCCCAGCCACTCCTTCAATAGGACACACATCTGTCATGGAAAGCAATTCATTCCAAGAACCTTTCAGTGTCTTAGAGATAATCTTGTACAGGCACTTCCAACTGTTTTGCCTATACTTCCCATAGAAAGACAGATCCGCTTTTCTGAAGGAGTTTTAGACCATGTCTCCAAATCAAAGGTACCTCTCTCCGAGCCCTGGCAGCCTAGTTCATGTACACACAGTCTCCTCTCATTCCAAAACTCATTGAGAGGACTCAATCTTTGTTAATGGTGCGTTTCTCACAGTCCTTCAGACTCTGTTATGTACTTACCATCTGCCCTACCACTGGCAAATGACTGCCACAGAACATCCTGTACCCTGAGCAGGAAGGCTGGCAGACACTGTGCAGCTCCTCTCATCTCATTTTTCTGGCACCTTCTTGTGATGCTCCAGGTTTCTGGCCTTTGAAACCTGTCTCTGAGCCCGGTTACTGATGCTAGTCCTGTTGGGCAACCTCAGACAAGGGTCTTTGCTTACCATGGTGCTGAACCCCATGGAGGTGACAGGAGCATGGCCTGGCCTGAGGGTGCAGAGGGCTCTGGGGGCTGCTGTTTTCAGGATGATGCTCCAGATCTGGGAGCTGTGAGCTGTTGGTCTGCAGAGCAGACATTTAGCAGAACTGCTGTTCCCGTTCTCCCGAGGAGACACAAAGGGAAAGTCTCAGCAGGCTCTCAAGACAGTAGATATGTGCTATAAGTAGCTCTACAGAAGACACTTCCCTCCCCTTCTCTGCATCATTACTGTATTTACTCAAGTATTTTGGGCTTTGTCTAAACAACAGGAAGGACAATACCATGGAAATCTACTCCTGACTCTGAAAAAGGCACCACTGTGAGCAAGTTCTCTAGCATTAATGTCACAGCACTGGTAATTGTTCTGCTTTGAGTCAGAACTGACGAAATCACGTAGATGTGCTGGAAGTGTGGCTCTTCTGCCTAGGGACACCAATATTTGGGAGTACTTGAAGCTACAGTGAGAACTTCCTGTCAAGGAAGACACTGTGACTCTCCTTGGAGCTGGATCACACAGCTCTGTTGGTGAATGCAGTAAACTTTTTCAGCATGACAGCCTGACTTTGAGAAATGTGAGGCTTAGTGTGCAACCAGATGACGCCTGACTGGCTTTCCTGCTCCTGTGGGAGAGTTGCCCAGTGATGTTACTTTCCTCCTCCTCTAAACACCCCATGTCCCCCAGAAAATAAAAAATTGAGAAGAAGAGGGAGAATCTTCAAAAATGTAGTTTCTTTCTCGCTTCATTTTCAGCAGGAAGAAAACTAATGAAGGATTTCAGAAAGCCAATGATGCATCATTGTTGGTACTTATGTTTGCTCAAAACAAAATGTTGCATTAAAAAAATAAATAGATGCTTAAAATGCATTAAACCCTGGGTTTTTTTAGGGCACATGAAGTTTATTTTGTCTCAGTTTGAACTTCCTGAATTTCAGACTGACTCAAATAATGTTTAAAAAGTGTTTTTCTTCTCAACAAAACCTGAGATATTGATAAAGAGATGATTGCTTTTCACAGTTTTGGAAGACTGTTACAAAGGACACAGGAGAAATTTAACTGAATTGAAGATAGAAAAATGCAGCTAGTTTCTACCAAATACATTTCTTTCTTTTCTTAGCATTATTAAAGTTATTGCTAAGTCATCAAATTCTATCTTCCTTGTATTTCAGCTACTTACTTTTTTTCTGTGCCTATTAAGTGAAAGCCACCTGTATCTAGGGAACTACTATAATTCACACTTTGGTTGTGGAACTCACTGCCACAGGATTTTGTCAGAATTGTAAGAGGTCTCAGAGAGGGATTGAAAACTGTTTATTCCTGGGTACTTCAACAAACAAAGATTTTACGATAGTCCAGGTACTTCAGCACAGGAAGGTTTTTAAGGCTCCTTTGGGTGGAAATTTAGGTTGTTTAATAAAATAAGAATTCACTTTGCCTTTCACTTACACATCTGTGGTAGGCTGCAAGTGGGGACAGGATACCCAATTAGCAGTTTGATTTTAATTTGATTCAAGAAACCTGTTTTTGTGTACACAGATGGGTGGTGCCAGTCCATTAATATTTACTGCAGTGTATTCCTTTTCTGTGTTTGTTATATTACGGCTACACAGTTAGATCTGATATTAGATAGTATTGTCTCTGTTTTATGTCAGCTTTGGATGTTATAGAATTCTTCAGGATACAGACTTGGTATTTAAATTGTTATATCAGGTTCTCTCTGTAGTATGGATGCTGCCTGTTTCATAGCCTGGCTAGCACATGGATTTTCATAGTGCATGGATATTTGCTACTGCAATAAAGCAGGGAATAGCCTTCATCCAGTCAGGAAAAGTGATATTTCCACAGTCAGAGTACAAGGAGTGGATCTGCTTTTCTTTCCTCAGAAAAAATCAGCTGAAAAAAGCTAACTTTCCTCCAGGTTTGGTTTGGCTGTAGTGCAAATTAAAAATGCAGTGGAAACAGTGAGTTCTCTCAAGATTTCTATCATTACTCAGACTGTCATATTGAGAGAAACTGACAGTAGGCTGAAAACTGTACAGGTATGTGGAAACTGCTTCTCATAGTTGTCTAGCTAATTTTGGTCTGATGTTTTATTTTTTACAACACCAGAAAGGAAGAAAAGAAATTCAAAGGTACAGAACAAAAAAAGCGTATCTCCTTGTACACTTACCCAAAAAGGTTTTAGTTTCAGATAAAGATAATAATTATAATGATGATGATGGTGATGTTAAAAATGAGGGGGTCAAACAATTTTCCTACTTTTTATTTACATATAATTTCTGTCTGTGGTGTTTCTAACACCTGTCCTGCCAGGTAGAAAGACCAGGTGTCATAAAATTTTTGCCTGGATTTGGTTGCTCCATGTGGTGGGATTACCCTGCTGTGGAACTACAGGAAATCCCCAATTATTTCATAGTCTCCCTCCTACTGGCCTGTCTTCAGTGCTTTAGGAAACATGTATTCACTGTAATTCTTCTTCCTAGGTATGGTTTATCCTTCCTATGGCTGCTTGAAATGAACTAAATCTGAGGCTTTTTGTAGTGGGTGAAAAAAATTATTTATTTTTGTGTTTGATTTCTTTAGCAAAATTGATCAAAAACATTAAAACCTGAGAATTAGAGGGAAGTCCCTGTCTTTGTGCTTCATTACATTACTATAAATTGTTCTTACTGTTCAATGAACCATATTCAGCTAAGACTTTTCATGACAGAGACTCTTCCTCTCCTTGCCACACTATAGACCTCACTGCAGAAAAAGTGAATTAAGCTTGAATTTTGACCTTTGAGAAATGTTGTGGAAGATTCTGCAATAACAAAAGGTCCTGGTTGGAAATGTCAGTGTCTTAGTTTCAAAATGCTCAAAATGAACATATTGAACTCATACAAAGGCTTTTTTTCCCCAGATTTTCATTCAAGGTTATTTATTCTTCTCCCTGAAATTACATGTCTGCATATCATGTTTTTGCTTTTGGAACTTCGGACATTCTTAGGGTCAAAACCATTTGTTTGCAAAACTTCCTGCCAAACTTCAGCCTTCTTTCCTCTTCTCTGGGTCCCTTTGCTTGCCCTTCACAGGCTGTGACCACAGCTCTGCCGCTGAGAGGGTGTTGTGCTGACTGTCACCACTTTCCTACCCTTATGCTTCACAGCAGAGGTCATTTACTGGCAGCATATGACTGAACTGGGTTGGGAAAAGTGTGCACTTTGCACAGGAAAAACCAGATTTGAGGTGTTAAGCCTTTCTTTCGGCCTTTGTAAAGGGCTTTTTCCGTGCCCCTTCAGGCAACGTTAGCTCCAGCACCTACAAACTCCTTCATGAACAAGTGGCATTTAAAACACATATATGTTGAGTATGATGGGGTGGAGGGGGTTGGGGAGGGTGGAGGGGAGCAGGATGGCTGTCTTGGGGATCTTAGTGTGAGCCAGAAAAGGTTAGGAAGAAAGTATAGTCAGCTATGCAAAAGAGAAAGCTTGGAGCAGAAAGTGGGCCACCAGGATCCCAAATGAATCGGGATCATAGGCATCCTGACGCAAACATAACTTATTCATTTTTCAGCTAGAGTGGCAAAGATCTCTCTTTATGGGCTAGATCCAGTCTTAACATTAACCAGGGGGTGCACTAGATCTGCAAAATAGGAAGTGCTACCTTACAAGAGTTAATGGAAAGGATCGGCAAGCAATAGTTCCAGTGCAGAAGACCAGAGAACAATAAGAAAGTCTGAACAGAATTGCAAGATGATTTTCTGGGTTGGGAATCAGAAGGCAAAAGAAGCAGTAGAAATCCAGTCACCTACAGAAATCTCTGTACATGGGAAAATAACTGGTGTATGGTGAAGCTGTGTTACCCTTTGCCAAGCTGGATGACTGATCAGATCTGTCATCACTAATGTCCTTCACAGTTCTTCCTATTTTCTCTCTGCCAAGATGTGAGCTTGGATCCCAAGCTGCTTGCTCAGGGAAGGATCTACTTCTCACAAGTACAAAAAACACATGAACTCTGCTAAATAGCAATATGTTTTTGGGAACCCTTTTTAACTTCCACCGTGCCTATATCTGTGCAGCTGCCAGGACTATTGCTGATTTAAGGAACGGGTGGTATTTTTCCTCTAGCCTGTTATTAGCCTTTTTAATGTAGCAGCCGTTTTTTCATGAGGAAACTCTAGATTTTACATAGTATTTTATATCCCTTCCTCTTCTAATTCAGATCCATGCACGAACCAGATGATAAGAATAGGCTCTCCTTGGCTTTGAGAGGGCAAACACCTCTGGTTCTACACCAGAGGACCCAGACTGCTGTTCACTCTCAGCAGTTCAGCTGTTAATTTTCTGTGTTTTGTGGCTGCCTCTGCCTCTGCCCCATGTTTCAGCCTTAGGACAGAGCACGCATATTTTTCAAGTTTGTTCTAATGGTACTTGTAGGTGCAGCTGTTACAAAAGCAAACAGAGCACAGTAGCCCTTCTCACATGGTGCTTTTGCCCTTTTTGCCTTGTCCAGCTGGTGGCTTAGCTGATCTGAGGGATAGCATCAGAGCAGTCTGCCTAGATGGTAAACTGTGGAACAAATATCACTTCAAGGATATTTTCCATGGCTTTAGGTAATGGAACGTTTCCTCCCCCTTTGAACTTTGCTCATTTCACTGAAGTTTCCAATTCCGTCTTTCTAAGAGTGGTTTGTAAGAGCTTAGCATTCACAGTGAAATGCTAAACATGTTTCTAAGTGATACCTGGTCTGAAGGATCTTTGACATTATTCTGTAATTACTTTTTAAGATTTTTTTTAACCTAGACTGATTGTGGTTAGTATGGAATGACTTCATGGAGTTGTTCCAGCTTGATCACTATCTCAGTCTGTCTTGCACCAGGGGTGATGACAGTACTGTATTTTTGGAAAATATTATTTCCTGCTTACTTTGGTCCCTATCAGATTCCACCTGATAGCTCTGATGTCAGTGACATCACTCTACCCCAGATTGCTCATGGGAAAGTCTCTATTGCTTTGAGTTCTTCATTACACAGGCTGGTCACTGGATTAAGAACAATGAACATTTTTAGTTTTATTATGATGGCGAGTGCTGCTTCTGTAATTTCTGTCCTCTTTCACTTTATAATCTTTTTGTGCAGTTTTTCCAGCCTTCAAACAGTAATTTCTGCAAAGCATGTCTTCCAGCCCGATTTCCCATTCCCACTAAATGTTTCTTTCTTCTGACATGAACAGATTAAATATTTGCCCAATGTCAACAGGAAAATTTTGCTTGTTTTTGACTCTTTGGATAGCTCTGAGAAGCATTTTATTTTTTATTTTTTGTCAGTAAGAGCAAAGCTGAAATGAACAAATCAGCATAGGCTGATTTATCAGATGTATCAGTCCTAATGAAGACCTTGATTTCAAAGATCTGATCATGTTCTTTGTATCAGAACTGGTCCTTTTAGTCTTGAGCTTACAGTTCTACTCAATGGTTTACAGCACTGCTTGTACAGCTACTTCAGTGTCTTCATCAGGCTTGGCTCTTTACATCCTGAACTGTTTAACTCGTATTCAAGGAGAAACAGCCAGCACTTGCAAACACTCATTTTATAGTAATTCCTGTGGTTCAGCTTCTAGCTCTCCACCTTCACAAGGCACACAGAAAATATAAAACAGGAGAAGGTATGACGCTTTGAAACTACTCCTCTCTTGAGCTCACCATGGTTTCCTTTCAGACAGCTCTCTATAGAGCGCTCATAAAATGTCTGTGAGGTAAATCAGGTGACTTATAGAAGGATTGTTTTGATTCTTTGCCATAAACCATGTCTCTTCAGAGATCCTTACAAGGTAATTTAGCAAACAGCTACAGCTGGGGAAGAAGAGTGACTGTGAGGATACTGTGAGTTCACTAATGAAGAAACCTGAACAACAAAGAAGAGGAAAACGTGGGATTGTGTGGATTTCCATGTGACATCCCATATCTGTCACTGACTACAAAGTTAAAACTTTGCAAGGATTTGAAAATAAGGACAGTTAGTTATCATGGAGTGGCAGAGAGCTGACAGGTAAAGCTTTGTGACTCCTACCACTCCTGCTCCTGGAAAAGGAATGGAAGCTGTCTACTGATGATACAGGAATAAACTTAGGGCAAGGCATTTAAAAAGTTAAAAGTGTCTTCATTGTAATCTGTATCTTCTTTGTGTGCTTCTTTTGTGTTTGATCCCTTTTGGTGCAAGTGTCTGTCATAACCCTCCTTTTGACAGAGTAAAATGCACTTTAAGATTTCAAGCCTTATGAAGAATAAAATTGCCTCTCTGAGACAAGGTTTGCTAAGTGCACCACTTCCCAGGGAGTGGCAAAAGTAATGAGCAGGTACTGAAGTACTCAGGGGTGCTATACACTCTGCCAGCTGTTGCATATTCCCAGGAATTAAAATTGCACTCATGTAATACCGGGGGTTGTTAACATGGATCTCCAGGTATGAGGACAGACATGCATTAGTAAATACTATCTGGAAAACAGCAGAAAACCAGGAAGATGTCTCATAATTCCCATGGAAAGCCAGTGGAGGGAACTGAGAGGAGGATAGACTTGGAGAGATGTCTGAAGAAAAAAAAAAACTCTTGATCAGCCTAGGAATGCCAATGTGAAGGAGAGCTCTTATTACAGCTACATCTAACTGGACAGATATCTCAAGGAAAACTCGGTCAATTCTCTTATTTTTAATCAAATCAAGATCCAAGCAGTTTATTGATTTGTTAAATACACATAATTAATGAGGGAATGATACATTCAGAATCCAGACTGGAGCTTCTGTAAAGGCTTTTATAATTACATAGTGACAAAAGAAAGGCCAGTGAAAATATGGGGCCAGTGTCAAAAGAAGTGGGAGTCCTGCTGAGACTGGATGTTGCAAAACTTCAGTACTTAATTCTTTCTTTTCCTCGGACTTTACTGGCAAGACTGTCATTCAGAAATCCCAGTCCACAGAGACCAGGGGAAGTCCAGAGCAAGGAAGACACATCTTGTTGAAAAATGATCAGGTCAGGGAATGCTTATGCAAATTGGACATAGAGTAAGTCCATGAGCCGTGATGGGATGCATCTGCAAGTACTGAGGGAGCTGAATCAGCACTACTGAGACCACACGAGTGCTGGAATTGAGTTCCAGCTGTGGAATCACCAGTGTAAGAGAAACGTGGATTTATTAGGCGGAGTTCAGCAAAGGGACACTAAGGATTAAGGGGCTGGGGCATTTCTCTCGTGAGGAAAGATTTAGTGAGCTGAGACTGTTCAGCTTGGAGAAGAGAAGGTTCAGGCAGGAATCTTGTGCATATAAACACCTGAAGGGAGGCTGCAAAGAGGTGAAGCCAGGCTCTTTTCAGTGGTGGTGAGTGACAGGTCTGGAGACAGTGAGTACTAACTGAAACACAGGAGGTTCCTTCTGAATATCAGGAAACAATTTTTCTCTGTGGGGGTGATCACAGGTCACGCAGAGAGGTTCCTCTTTCCTGGCAGTGTGATTCTCCTCCACACTTCCCCTCTGTGCTATAGGAGATGCAGAAGCTTAATCTTTGGGAGTGCCTATGCTGTTCCATGAAGTCCATGCATGCCCACAGTAGTAGGAAAACTGTTGTGTGGTCCCTGTGCATACCTGGGGCTGGGGTTGCATGTCATCAAGCACCCAACTGAGTTGAGTGAATCTGCCAGGCTGTGATGACGCCTTCATCTGTGACGGAGGGTGTGACACCAGCCATTTCTTGCAGTGCCAAACTGGCCTGACTGCTGCTCTGGCCTCACTGCTCCCCTCCAGCATGGCTCCCCATCACTACAATTTCATGCTTCTTTTCTGCTTTTCTGTTTGACTGTCCCTGTGTTCAACAGTTGCTTGGTAATCTGGTTATGATTGGATCTGGCTGATTGTCATCCACCTTTTCAATGAGCTGGAGCACAAGCTATTTTGGGCAATTTTAAGTGTGTTGTGTGCACACACTGTTTACACTCATGTTTGCATTTTACCAGTTTTGCCAAGGTGTTGTGTGGTGGGACAGGGCGTGAGTCATTCTCACAGAAGAAGATGGGTACAGATGTTTTCTGGATGTGCATGGTGAGAGAACAAAAGACTATGGCCATAAATTAAAGAAGAGGAATCCTCATCTGACACATGGAGAAACTTCTTTCCCTTGACAGCTGTGTAGCCCACAGGAGAGGTGGGGAGATGCTTGAAGATATCCAACCATTTGCTGGAGAAGTCCCTTGGCAAGCTGATTTAGTTGACACAGGTTTAAGCAAAGAGGCAGGACTGGAAAGTGCTAGGAATCTCTCCCAGCCTACATTTTTGTGTAAATGGCAAACCTGGGGAAAATGTCAATGTTGCAAAGTATTATTCCACAGCAAATGGTAGCAATGGATCAAAATATTTTGATTCTGCTTAGAAAGGAGATTGTCAGCATTTAATTTTAGAATTGATGAAATATTTGGATTTGATTTGAACAGAAAATAAACGTAATACTCATACTGTCAGATTCCCCTCTCTGCTATGCTACCCAAACACCACATTCTGCAATTTTGCAAATTAAGTTTCCCAAGGTAAATAAGGCCCTTTTCTCAGAGTAAGTTATCCATAATCTAGGCAGGGAACCCAAAGTGTAAGAAAGGCATGGCACAGCAACAAGCAAACTAAAGCTCTGAAGTATTGCCATACTCATATACAAACAAACAGATCAAGCAGAACTGGCTCAGACAGGAAAATTTTAGCTTGCTGAATAAAGCCAGAACATTATCATGTTGCTTGGAACCTTTCATAAAGAGGCAATCTTTGGTTCTTCTTTTTTTTTTTTTTTTTTTTTTTTTTGGTAGGCAGTTGATGGGAAAATAATGTTTCTGAACAAATATGCCGAGTTTTTTTCACCTTGGTGGAAAAATCTTGAGTATCAACATCACCCTCTTACAGTGTATATTAAAGTGTCATAATTTTAAAAGCTCAAATGCATTCTAAATCTCTAACAAGAAATTTTAAAATATCATCATCAGAATGCATAATACATAAAATGCATTGGGCTTTCAGGCTATTGATCAGTACTAAAGCTTCCAGAAGAGTTGTGACCTGGTGTCAGGATAGATTTGTCAACACAGACAATTTCTCTGTGTTTCTAAAGCTGAAAATGAAAAATAAAAAACCTTCTAAGCTTTTAAAAAGCATTAAGTAGCACTGAATTTCTCACAGTACTGAAAGACCCTGCAAATTGCGACTTGACACAAATGTGAGCCAGACAACAAAGTCCCTGTCAGAGCTGGCATATGTGTATGCAATATACAAGGGTTTTAATCTTCCTAAATCCCTTGTAAAATGTTTTTCAGGATTTGAAAGTGAAAATGTGATGTGTCCTTGACTAAAGTTAAAGAATAGAGCATAACTTTCCCTTTCTGAAATCTATAAAAAGCCTTCATAAAAATCCATTCCTGTTGCCAAGTTGTTGTGGGGGGGGGCTTTTTGTTAGTCTGTTTTTGGTGGGTTTTTTTGCTCATATGATTTTTTTGGTTGTTTCTGGTTTCATTTTTTTTGTTTGGTTTAGTTTTGTTTTGAAAAAGCTGACATGTTAATTGTCATGGTTAGAGGTGATTTTGTTTTCCGTTCCCTTTTCCAACACTGCCTTGGAATGTGTTTTTAAGAGCAAACCCCTGTGATGGTTTACATCACAGGGTACGCCAGGTGTCCTCTGAAGCTGCGTAAACCCCCCTCCCGCCTCCAGAGGGAAAAGGGGAGATGGAAAAAAAACCCATAAAAACATGGGATTTACCAAGAAAGGCGGTTTTATACTTTCAGAGAGAAAAGGAAAAAAAAACTAATAACATTACGAACACACAGGCAAAGGAAACTAATAGTAAAATTCTACTTCCCACGAGAATTGACATCTCAGACAGGTGTAACTGTCTACAGGGTAGCCATCCAGGAAGAAGAGAGAGAGAGAAGAGAGAGAGCTGCCTTGCTTCTCATCTCTTTTATATCTGAGCTGACGTAACAAGGTATGGAATACCTTACTGGCACAACATGAATCAGGTGATCTATCTAGTTCCTTTTCCCTCCCAGGGAGGGTAGCAAACCCATTACAATCTCCACTCTTTATTCCATACCATTTTATGTCACATTCATATCCCATATTCGCCTATATCCCATGCTTACACAGGTCTTGTCTTCTACAGTTGTCTCATCGTTGAGCACCAGCATCAGCTTAGTTCGGGTCTTCCTCGTCTGGTGACTTTTCCTGCAACACACAACTCAGAATATGAATTATTTTTTTCCCTAGGTTAAATCTCCTTGAGGCACACACTGGGTTTCCCCATCTTCTCTCATTATCCACCAAGTATATCCCGGTCCTTGACCGAAGACAATCCCACAAACGGGTTTGCCTTTGCTCGAGGGAGGGTTAACCCAAACTGTTTTACCTAACATACCTCTTAGGTGAATTACTGGGACTTTATCTCCATCCACAGTGTGAAGGGACTCTGATTGGGCAAGGCTGGCTTGATTGATGGAGTCTCCAGTGTTGACTAGCCATGTAGCCTGGGCTAGGTGCTGATCCCAGCTTTTGAAAGTCCACCCACTCAATGTCTTCAGAGTAGTTTTCAGCAATCCATTACATTGCTCAACCTTTCCAGCAGCTGGCGCATGATATAGGATGTGATATACCCACTCAAAGCCATGCTCTCTTACCCAAGTAGTCACTAAACTGTTTTTGAAATGAGTCCCATTGTCTGACTCAATTCACTCTGGGATGCTGTGTCGCCACAGGACTTGGTTTTCAAGACCCAGGATGGTGTTTCAGACAGTTGCATGAGGCACCGGATAAGTCTCTAACCATCCAGTGGTTGCTTCCACCATGGTGAGCACATGGCGCTTACCTTGGCAGGTCCGTGGCAGTCTGATATAGTCAGTCTGCCAAGCCTCCTCGTATTTATACTTATTCCAACGTCCACCATACCATAGGGGCTTCACTCTTTTTGCTTGTTTAATGGCAGCACATGTCTCACAATCATGGGTGACCTGGAAATAGTGTCCATGGCTGGATCCACCCTTCAGTCTCACACCCATCTATAGGTGACATCTCTGCCCTGATGGCCTGAAGCATCATGTGCCCATAAGGGAACAACTCTCTCTTATGCTGCCAATCAGATCTACCTGTGACACCTTAACTTGTGCAGCTCAGTCTGCTTGTTTGTTGTTGTGTTGGAATGCGTTTTAAGAGCAAACCCCTCTCCACAGCTGGCCAGGGAGGAAGGAGTGGGCTCCTGTAGTCCTTGCTGAGGGGGCAACACCAGCTGAGTTGGTGTCAGATGGAAGTGGACCCCACTCTGTCTTGGTGGAACCACACCCTCCCTGCTGGCAGAGCGGAGAGAGGGAGAGAGACAGACCCATGGTCTGTTGGAGCCATCCCTGGGAGCCAATCCAAGCTGGAATGGAGCTGAGCCTAACCCAAACCACTGCAGCACCGGGACCCATGCCCACCTCTTGGCAACTTGACTTCTTTTCGGATGACATAGCATCCCGGGTTTTGCTTTGCCCCTGTTTCCTCGTGGTTTTTGCCTAGCTGAGGAGGGTGTTAAACTGGGGATTTTGTCGGTCACAGTTTTTTTCCTTTGTTTTCCCGGAGGGAATGGCTGGGGGGAAGTATGTGTTTGTCACCGTTTTTGTCTGTGTACAAAAGGAGTGGGGAGAGGCTAAGGGTGATCTCTCTCTGTTGTTGGCTTGAACCATTAGTTTGTATTTCCACTGTTGCTGCTACATTTCTTGTCAGTAAACTTATTTTTTCACTTATATCTCCTCGCAATTGTCTCTCCATATTGGAGAAAAGGGAGAAAGCTCATTTGCTGGAGTCTCCGCCCCAGCACTTGTCTTAAACCAGTAAAAAAAAAGAATTACGATTCTTCATTCTATCTTTTAAACCATAGAGTCAGTCTCTGGTGCACTGAGTACTAACCATATCATAAGCAGTTGGTGTTTGTTTCACAGAAATTCAATATACTTGCTGTGCATAGCTGTCTGTGATACTTTGAATCTGCTACATGTCTTGTCAGTAATGGAACTGAACCAGAATTTTCTATTTGTGGGGAAAGTCACTGTTGCAGAAAACTGCTGACTCACACTGAAACAAAACAGAATTTTTAGCTCAGCATGCTGATTTTTCTGCTTTATTTCTCTTAGGGTGCAATCTAGGAGAAATCAGAGTTGCCCAGAAAGGATTCCCATGTATTTTTCTAGGCCTCTGGTGTTACAGTAGGCACAAAAGTATTTTTCTGAAATGTCTCCTGAACTGTCTTCATCCATGTCATGGGACAGGTGTGTTGGTTCTCTAAGGATGATGTGTCTTTCTGTCTCTTTTCCTAGATTCCGTGAGAAGAAATTCCTGTACACTTGGAATCCAAGACAATTGTAAAGGAAGACTCAAGGAAAACCTCTCAAACAGTAAGATCCTGTCAGTTGGTGTCTTCTATTAAGAGAGAGCAATTTATATGTGGTATGTTGCCCTTGTGTGTCTATCCTTCTGCCTTCCTCCTTCCCTCTCTCCCTTTTGCAAAGGGACAAACCTGGCCAACTTGGTACAGCTGGATAGCAATTCCATTTCTGCATGGGGAAACATGTGATTCGTACCCAGGGTTGGTGTAGTAGACATGAACCTAGATCCCTTACAGAGCATTCAGTAGGTGTTACACACCCAGATCTTGTACCTGTCTGGAACTAGCTCCTTTCCTGATTTATTAAGGAGATGTAGGATATAGAGGGGTCCTGTAGCTGAAGGTGATTTTTTCCTGAGATGCATGGTTATGATAACAGGTTTGAAAATGCAGATGTTTAGAAAAAGAAGTGTATCTATTTTTGGCCTCCTGTGTCAAGAAACCCTGAGGCTGTTCAGATGCTCTTTTATCTTTACTCTTGCGTGACTAGCTAATGGTTCTTACAAGGTCACTTGGAGAGGGAAAGCAGCTGTGCTTCTCTTGGCTAAGCATTGAGACATCCTGAAAGAGACGTGTAGATGGTGTTAGTGGAATGAGAAAAGACTCCATGGAAAAATGGACACAGGAAAACACACGAACCCAGAGGATTTCTTAACAACTCCATGGATTCCGATTCTGGTAGTTAGAAGGTTTCCAAAAATGCATAATGACTTCATGTTATGACAACTACAGAGAAAAGCAAAGGTATCACAAAAATGATCCAACATTGTATAGGGTGTTTTTTTGATACCTCATGTACTGGCTGTGACTTTTAAAGGTCTGTGGCTCTGTGTAATGTCTGTGGAGAAAGATGGATATCCCTGCCTGCAGAGAATTCTGGTGTCTTCCTAGGCCACTATATTGCTTTGTGCCTCCAAGTGAATGGAAATTTTTCTTAGAAATTGAAATGCAAATATTGCATATAAATATAGAAAACTCAATGAAGGAATATAAATCCCGTATTATAGTAAACAGTGACTGTAGCTACCTTTGATAACATTTGCTAAAATGATTTACCTCTTTTATGCTTTTGCAGGGACAGAACACTGGCTAAACATGACCTGTGAAAGGGTGTGGTGAAAAACTTGGCCATACTGGTGTAGGAAGGAAGACTAACCTTGATGCCCATGTACATACTGCAGCAAAAATGTCTGCCTTGGTTTAAAGATAAATATTGGTATGGGAATTCCAATAAAATGAACTCCCTCTCCCTTTTTCTTCCCCCCCTAACATAGAGAGACAAAAAATGCTAGGAGGTTATAAGTGAAAAAATAACAGTTTACTAACAAGGGAAAATACTTTGATTCCAGCCTGGCTGCTGACCTGGCAAGGCAGGGGAGGTTTATGGTGGTGGCTGAGACTGTGGAATAACTTTTACCCATGGTAAGACACTCCCCCCCGCAACTCTCCACACCGAGTGGGTGGCCCCCCCCTTCAGATAATGTAGTGGTACTAATATTCATTGCTATAGCTCCATTCCCTGGCTTCTAACCATACAAATGTCCTTGTGCTTTTCCTTTATATACCTTTATATACCTTTATATACCTTTATATATATTATTTCAGTGACTGGTTTGCTGAGAATTGGGGGAACTGTTCGAAGTTGGGAGAAAGAGTAGCAGAATGTATTTTTTCCCGTGTAATTTAAGTGGGAACTGATTTTGAGATCTTGAAACCCATGGTGATTGGACAATTGGACATTGGACATAGGACAATTGGACAATTAAACCCATCTGCTTATTAGTTGTGTTTATTTTGTTTAAAAAACCGATTTCAGGATGGAAAATCTGTTCTGGTTATTTATTTTTCCTCTATGTACATTCAACAGACTTAAAGCAGACAATATAAATAAAAGCAGATTTTTAAAAGCTGTTTTGCACACTTGTAATTAATTTAAATTGCTTTTCAGGCAGAGCTTGAACTAATGGCATAACTAAAAACCAGTTTTGTATTAAAAATATTATGTATGATGCATCTTTTGTTAAATAAATGAAGGTTTTCTCCATAAATGTTATATAACTGCCATAGCTTTCTGATTTCCAACAATTAAATAAAATTTAAAAAAACCCCAAGCCCATATTTTGGAAGCTAAGAACTGTTATAAATATAAAACAAGACTGACATATGCTTACAGCAATTTGTCCTGCTTCCTGATCCAGAAGCTTCGCTCCAATATGCCTCACCCATTTCAAATGGGATGACTCCCCAGTCTTAGAGCCTAAGTCTTCTATTCTTCCTCAGTGAATTTATCCATGAGACCTTGCCCAAATTCATAGGAATTCCATTTGAAATACAATGATTTGCTGAGAATTATAAAGAATGGATTGAGTTTCAAGAAGAGAAACCTAGACCTGAGAAAAGCATTCTACAGCAAAGATCATGGAGTACTGGGATGGAGTGGTGAAAGAATGATGGAAGAGTATGCTAGATACACATCTTTCAGAGGAATATCTTAGTAAGACCAGCTCTCATGATTTTAGAGTGAGAGACAGCCAGTCACAGTATTCCTGTCTCTCTTTTCAATATTTCTGTAGCACAGTAATTTGAGAAAGACTTTAATTTCCTGAGTGTTGAATCTTGATTACAGGTTCACACTTAAATGGACTTCAATGGGAAGGTTAAATTACTCCCTTGAAAAAGTAATTAGAATATCTGTCTCTCAGGACAGTCATGTCCTGCACGTGTGCTGTAAAAACTCCAAGGCCATCCATAGCCACCAAACCACTGCTTCCTCAGGGGACCTATTTCCCTGTCCCCACAAAGAACCGTGTAGGGTTTGTGTGTGTGTGTGCTGTATATGCTGATTAGAGGAGCCATATGTGAAGTGTTGCTTGAAAACATATTGATACCTACCATGCCAAGGATATGAGATGGGAGGGAAATGATAGCTCTTGAGGAAATGCTGGCTTGCAAAAAAACGTGACTAAGCCCAGAACAGTGGGCCACCTCTGCACAGACACTTCTGCTAAGCCAGGAGCTCCTGACAGCATGTTTGGATGCCCTCAAACTGTGAAGACAGGCTTCAGCTCTCTAGAAAGGCAAGTGCTCACCAGAGGTGTTTGTGCAGCTTCAGAAGAGGACTTCAGTTCATCTGTATTAGGATGATACCATAAACCACTCCTCCCACTGAATTTTTATGCATCTTTAAACTGAAACACTCCTTATTAGAGAAGATGATGATGCCACACCAATAACTGATAAATCAAGAAAGACTCCTAAAGGTGTGGACAAAAATGAAGAAGGTCAAGGGATTAAAAATTATGAAGAAACTGTCACGCTCTTGGAAGTAGAATTTTTTTCCCCTGTCTGCATGACAAGAAGTTTTCAAAGATTTTCTTCTAAAGGTGTGCCTAGTGGGAGCTGTGTCTGTAATCCTTATGTAATGACTGCATTAAAAATCTTCCTAGGAATACAAGTTACGTGGATAGGGACAATAAGAAACAGTGGTTATTACTTTTTTTGCAGTCAGTTTTTAGATTTCAGTTTGATTTGAGCAAATATTAGAGTGATGCCTGGTGTATCATTAGAGGTAGAGTTGTGTCACCATTTCCACTACAAAGTCTGATTTTCAGGAAATTAACTCAGCCATAAATATTTCTACTGGACCAATTCTCGATAAAAGGAACCCTGAAGGGTCAGCAAGAGGAATGTAAATAAAGTTATTCTTATGCAAGTCTACTGATGATTTACAGCCCACTTCTGACTGTCTAAATGATTAATAGTGCTTCAGTCTGTCACACTGTATGAGTTCATGTAGATACATTGTAGGATAATGCTCAGTGTCTGACTGCTGAATTAACTGTACTGACCTCGTTAGATCACAAAGAGATTGTGGTGCTGATGTACTGGTGTTCTGGTGACCAGAATCACAACTAAGCAGAAGGCCTGTCTAACAAATCAGTGGGGGTTGGTAAATTATGCTTGCAATACTTTTTCCATCATACATTCCTGGACATTTTTTAGCATTTGTGTTAAAAACACGTCTACTTTAATTCCCTAGACAGTTACTAATTAGGGCCATTTAATTAAGTCAAACAACAATAAGTGAAGTGTTAATTGTTGTCCTTGAAGTAGCAGAACCTTTTCTAGCCTAAGTACAGCATGTGGGCAACATGGTGACAAAGAGTGGCTCCCATGCCTTTCTCTTCACAGATACAGTAGGTTGAGGCCTGTCCAGCTCTGGAATTGTAGGCAGGGCATTGGTCCTTCCAGGACTCAAAGCAGTACACCATATGGAAATCCCAGCTTCGGTCAGAGCTACAGGCGTAATTTTCCATTGCACAGAATTGGAACACCATAACTATCCATCTCTGAGGAGGCAACAGGTACTAGGAATCTATGATGATGCATATGACTGACCGGGTATGTGTTATCAGCCTGTTGTCAGCATTACAAATCAAGTAGACAGATGCTACCTGTACACTGTCTATATGCACTTTCACAGTGTGATGTGGGCCACAGTCAATTGTCTGGGCTGCCAGACGCATTCAAAGTAAATTCAAGCATTGGGATTTAGAAATAAGCTAGATTTCAAAGTCATCTGAGTAAGATTTGCAACAGAGCAGTCCAGCACTGCAAGTCTTTCAGCTTTTCAGACAGATAGGATCCATTGAAAATCATCTTTTTGCCTAGGATGTTCACAGGTGATTCTCATTAAAGAAGAAAAAATGAACAAAGGTTATCTTGTTTCCAAGGACAGAAGTCAGCCAATGCATCCTTCTGTTCTTCTCTGGGAAGCAATTATTTTTCTCTGTATTAAGCCAATGCCTCCAGACCAAGTGACCAAGCCAACCAGCAAGCCTAGTTGGTACCAAAACCTGTCCCATCAGGCACAGTAAAGCAGCGTCTTGAAGGCACTACTGTAGGTAACGGGAATTTAGTCTCTTTCTCCAGTGAGTTCCTATGTTGACAGGCAATATCCATTCTTTTCACTTCTAAATAGCTTCCTTTCTCTAGGTAGCTACCAGGAAGCTGCTATGACTCTTCTAAGAATTTAATTCTTTCTGTGTCAGGAGAAAGGCAGTCTTGGAGTTTAACAAAAGGAAAAAATTGAATCTGCATCTTAGAAAGTTCCAATGTACCTGATCTCATTAGTCACAACAATAATGAGTCATAAGTTCTTTGTTTCTCAATTGAGGTCTCTGCATTTTTGAAGAGAAGTATCCTTTCCTTGCATCTTAAACAGTAATGTTCCTATGAAGGATAATTGTGCCATAAAAGTCATAATCTATTTTCTTATTGTATCTTAAACCAAGTTCTTTATGTCCAACTCTACACAACTAACTCTGAGTGAATATGTTCCTACTAGTGAAATGTTTGAACAGGCTCAGTGCAATGTTTCCACTGACTTCAGCAGCTCTTGCATCAGGTCTTTATGTTTGGAATTTGGAATTTGGTTTCTAAAGATACCCGTTTGCCAAGCTTTCTAGTTCTGTCACTCAAGACTATTTCCTCTCATCTTCTCTCCTCCAAGAATATTTTTTTTTAATGCCATAAAGTCCATTCATCTCAAGAGGAAGCTTGGATGTGAAGGGAACAAAACAAAAATGGTACCATAAAAGTATTAAATCCTTTAGATCATTCTTCATTTTGGCTTTGGCTAAACACATCAACTGTTCACTTAGGCCTCTTGTCATGGAACAAAACCGCTGTTCTGAGACTGCCACTATGGAGACCGAATACTTTGGGTTTACTCTGGGTTTTTTGCTACCAAGCTTGTGTTTGGAAGGGCTTGTGTGAGAGGAATTCCAGGGACACTTTTGCTAAAAGTTTACACTTCTCTTTTAGGAGTTCAACTGGTGGCGCTGCTTCCAATTTTACTGAATCTGCTTCAGACCCGAGAAACTAGACACCCAAAATCTGTTTGACTCAAAGTGTATATGACAAAGATTATAACACAAATTGAAGAAAATTCTCCTCCTCCCCTTTTTTTCAGCAGTGGCCATTTTGCTGAGAATGATCCAAGGCTTAGAGGAGTCTCCCACCACTGGAGAATTCAGAAGGTTTTTTCCATGATGGGTCAGGTGCAAATTCCAGCTGTTAATGTAATTGTCATGTCTGTGCCTGCATTAGTTATAGCCAAATTCTTTCTCTCTCTTAGTTATATGTGCAATCTGTAATACAACATTAATTTAATTTTGTTGAGGGACTAAGAATAAAATTAATTTTCTGTTTTTGCTTAAATTGGTTTGTGCCTAATAAATAGCATTAATAGTGAAAGATATTCTTGTAGAGAGATAATTATATCACAGAAGAGACATAAAAAGCAGACAAAAACATCCTTCCTCTCTTTCAAAGGTTATGCCCATGTCTCAATAATCACACATGCCCTGAGACTGGTTAATTGATATTACTGAAACCAGAGCTTGCAAGACAAATTGTATTTCTGATGTGTTAAATGAAAATGAAATTAGAAACTCAAAATGTCAAAAACCTATTTCAGATCACATACAATTTACTCTTACTCCTATTTCAGCATATTCAGTGGCTAATCATCATATTCTCTTCCTTTCAACTAGACAGTTTGATAAGGTCAATGAATGCACAAGAAAAGTCCCCATATTTAGCATTCAAAGAAAGGCCCACTCTTGGAAAGGGATGCAGCTGTCAACTGGAGTTTTCTCTCTTTTTCCCTTAAAACTCAGCTTTGTGATTAGCTCTTTTCACTGCTAAGATGAATAAAATAAGATAGCAGTATTGTTTAACAAAGATGCCATATCTTTCATCAGTTGCACTTATTGCATTTCCATGTGAAAATGCTGTTCAAATCCTGACCTAAACCTATCTTTTTCAAGGTCATTTTTTTTGCACTTGCTTTGTGTTTGATTTAGGGAGGGTTTTATCTGATCTATTCCACTGCATTTTCTTCCTCACACTAGAGCATTTAGGCCTCTCCAAAAGATGAAGTGTTATTACCCCAATTTGTGGGTGAGAACTATTCTTCAGAAAGATGAAAACCAACTTCTGCAAGGCAATATATTGCAGTGGTCAGGTCCTGACACCCAGAATTATTTGCAGGTTGCTTGAAGGATGTGCAGATACATATTGTATTTCAGAGTGTGGGGCACATTCCATCCTGATTTGAAAGATATCCGCATCAGCAAGCAGCTGTAAGCTTGTGTCTTGAAACTTTCTCTCTGTGGGGCACTTAGCTGCTCCCATATTTCTAAAGGCTGAACCTATCAGCTTCTGTTGAAGGTATCTCCAAGGCCTGTTGGACAAGGCACTGGAACTAGGGCTGGATCACAAGCTCAAGTGAGAGTCTGTGACCTCCAGGTGTTTTTCTTTGCTCCTCACTGAAAAAACTTGGCACACGTGGATGCTTTTCTAGTTGATGAGTGTTCCTCAGACCACGGAGAAAAGTGCTTGAGCTGTTTTGACAAGGGAGAAAGAAGTAGCTTTGAGACAAAAGCAAATGAAATGCAATAATTGTGATTAAATCAGATACACACTGAATTTGCTGGCCGGATATTAGGTTTCGTGGTGGCAACAAAAATGCCTCTGTGGCTTTAAAGGTCCAGTGGTTTGTGCTTCCATTCTTATAACCTCTTCCAAATGCTGGAGCGCTGAGTCAACTGGGCAGGAGGTGCAAAAGAGGACTAATGACTGGTTGGCTTTTACCAGCATCTCTGTTTTTGCAGTAGGTCTCCCAAGGACAGGCTTCACCTTGTGTGAAATTACTGGACCTAAGTGAGAGTATTTGAACAAGAGGGACAGCAGCTGGATGGCTCCAAGGAGATGTGATACTGTTTAATCACTACTGCAAGGAAAAGAAAGTCTTGCAATGCATTAAACACTGCAGATCTGATAAGACTTTTTTTCCTGAAGGGGCAGTGGAGATGTAGAAGGTGGAGTACTGAGAAGGAAGCCATATTTCTAATACCCACTCTCCCCCCCCCACCAAAATTCCTGCTTTCCACAGGTAATGTCACTAGCAGTCTGATTGCTGGACAGTCCACTTTTGGACTTCATTCTGCTGCTGAATCTGCTCTTAATATGTGAAATGCCTTACAAGATGAGGTAATCTGTATTGTCATAACTTCTCTGTACTAGAAGATTGATGCTTCTTCATAAGCAGGTGTGTGATGAAGCCTGGTTATGTGGCAGATACATAGCAAAGTGTTTGTAATATCTAAAACAACAACCAAGATACCCAGGCACTCACAGCATTTAGCAAGGTGTGTATCCTTCCCCTTCTTCTTGGCACCAAATTGTTTTTCATCTGGCTTCTTGTGCTGGCCACTTGTCATAATTTTGGTCATTTAGACAAAGTATCTGGGACTCTTTGTCTTCATTGATTCATATGGGTATCACAAATCACTTTTCTTCAAAAGGACAACTTGGCCATTAACAACCTGCTGAGCTGATGCTGATCCGTCATTTCAGACCTTCAGCTATTTGACTCCAGAAAACCTCAAACAGTTGCTTGTGTTACAAAGGTGCAGAAAGCTGATTATGATCCTGCCTTCATTATGATATACTCTCATTCCCATGCTGTTTCCTTGCCTCCAGTACTACACTTTTCAATTTCTTTAGGGTCACCAGCAGCTGCCTGTTTGTAATTTCCTGTGCTTGTGGAAAATCACACGACTTAAAAGTATTGTCACAAAATCTAGAAATGCAGTTGTCTTCAGGTAGCATGCTCACAAGCCAAATATTAGGACTTAGCACTGGGCAGAAGAGTTATTTCCCTGCATAAAACCTGTAGATCTTACAAACTGTCCCCCAAAGTAGGGAAAGGTCAGGTCTGTAACAATTAAAAGATGGAAGTTGTTGATCCCCTCTGTTGCTGCAGTGGAGAATAAAGTTTATATGTTTACGGTAGACACTTCTAATATTGCAAGTGAAATTGAAGGTACATTTCATTTAAAGCTTTTTTTCTCTTTCCCTTTTCTCCCTCATAGTGTCACTGTAAGTCAAGGCTCTTTGAGTGCTTTAACTACATTCACATGTATTAAGATTTCATTTTAAGTGTAACACTAACTTCCCTGTGTTTCTGATGCTTATTTCTGCATAATTATACCACCTATGCAATTTAACTTACTAATAAATACTCTGCCCTTTAACTCCATTTAAGTGTCACTCACACGGGAATTCAAAATGTACTTTAACACCACAAACCACCTGATGGCTTAAAAGGTTTTTTTCCGCTGCTGCTTTATAAGTGAGCAATTAAGTTACTTAACAACTGTTTAAAATCTCTGTGGACAGGAATTTGTGCCAGCAAAACCAGACTTCAGGCTACTTAGGGAATTAGTAAGTAAGGTCCTCTGGGAAAGCAGTTTTGCAGATACTGGGGTCTATCAGTGCTGGTCATTTTTAAACATCACCTCCTAAGGGCATAGGAGCAGTAATTCCCAAATATCAGAAGTCAAGCAGGTGAAGCAGAAGGCTGGTTTGGCTAAATCTTCTCTTGGAAATAAGGAAGGTATATGCTCAGTGGAAGTAAGGTTAAGTGACATGGGAAGAAATTCAGAGATACTGCTTGCCACTGTAGGGAGAAAATTTGTATGGTCAAAGCTCAGCTAGAGGTGAAACTGGATAGAAATGTGGGGAAAACAGAAAGAGCTTTTTAAAGTATATTAATGGTAACAAGCAGTATAGAAATATCATTGGCCCATTACAGGATGAGGATGGTCACCTCACAAACAGGGGCACAGACAAGGCAGAGGTGTTCAGTGCTTGCTTTGCCTCTGCCTTAAACACACATGGCGGACTAAGGGAGTCTCAGTGCCCTGAGCTGGAGGACCATGACTGTGAGAATAATCAATTCCCATTTTATCCAAAAACTGTGCAGGATCCCTAAAAATCTGTGGGGCCTGATGGGATTAAACTTAGAATCCTCAAAGAGCTGGATGATATCATTGCAAAACCTCTCTCAATGATTTTTGAGTGGTCTTGTGAATCCAGAGAAGTCTCAGCTGACTGGAAGCTGGCAAATGTTTTCCTGATTTTCAAGAAGGGCAAGAATCACAGAATCACAAAATCACAGAATATGGTGAGTTGGAAGGGACCCACAAGGATCATCAAGTCCAACTCTTAGCCCTGCACAGGACCATCCCCAAGAGTCACATCATGTACCTGAGAAGATTGTCCAAACACTTCTTGAACTCTGTCAGGCTTGGTGCTGTGACCACTTTCCTGGGGAACCTGTTCCAGTGCCCAACCACCCTCTGGGTGAAGAACCTTTTTATAATATCCAAATTATACCTCCCCTGACACATTTTCAGGCCATTTCCTTGGGTGTTGTCAGAAGGAGAACCCTGGAAAGTGCAGGCCCATTAGCCTCACTTCAATACCTGGTAAAGTTATGGAGAAGAGTATTCTGGGGGGTGTTGAAAAACATCTGAAAGACAACACAGTCATTGGTCACAGCCAGCACAGCTTCATGAGAGGAAAGTCCTGCTTATCAAACCTAATTTCTTTCTATGACAAGGCAACCCCCCTAGTTGATCAACGGAAGCCAGTTGATGTAATCTTTTTGGATTTCAGTAAAGCTTTTGATCCCGTCTCTCACAGTGTCCTTCTAGACAAACTGTCCAGCCCACAGCTGGATAAACACATCATGTTCTGGGTGAGCAATTGGCTCATGGGTCGAGCACAGAGGGTGACAGTGAATGGGGTGACATCAGATTGGTGACCTGTCACTGGTGGGGTTCCATAGGGCTCCATGTTGGGCCCTGTGCTCTTCAACGTCTTCACAAATGACTTGGACACAGGACTGGAAGGGATACTGAGCACTTTTGCATGGCACACAAAACTGTGAGGAGCTGTTGACACCCTCACAGGCAGGGAGGCCCTGCAGAGAGACCTCGACAAATTGAGGACTGGACAATCACCAACCATATGGAGTTCAATGAGGGGAAGTGCTGATTCTGCACCTGGGATGGGGCAACCCTGGATGTTTGTACAGACTGAGGAGTGAGATGCTGGAAAGCAGTGCCATGGAAAGGGACCTGGGGGTCCTGGTCAATGGCAAGTTGAGTCTGAATCAGCAGTGCCCTGGCAGCCAGGAGGGCCAACCCTGTCCTGGGGGCATCAGGCAAAGAATCACCAGCCGGTCAAGGGAGGGGATTGTCCTGCTCTGCTCTGCACTGGAGCAGCCTCACCTTGAATATTGTGTGCAATATAAGAAAAATACTAAGCCATTAGAGAGGTCCAAAGGAAGGCAGTGAAGATGATGAAGGACCTTGAGGAGCGGCTGAGGGTACTTGTTCTGTTCAGCTGAACAAGGGGAGACCTCATTGCAGTTACAACTTCCGTGTGAAGGGAAGAGGAGGGGCAGACACTGATCCCTTTGTGGTGACCAAGGACAGTACTCAAGGAAATGGCCTGAAGTTGTGTCAGGGGAGGTATAATTTGGATATTATAAAAAGGTTCTTCACCCAGAGGGTGGTTGGGTATTGGCACAGGCTCCCCAGGGAAATAGTCAGAGCAGCAAGCCTGACAGAGTTCAAGAAGTGCTTGGACAATCTTCTCAGGCACATGGTGTGACTCTCAGGGATGGTCCTGTGCAGAGTTAAAAGCTGGACTTGGTGATCCTTGTGGGTTCCTTCTGACTCATGATATTCTGTGACTCCATAGGTTTGCTTGCAAGGGGAATTAAGTTATTCTTAAATTCTACAACAGCCTTTTCCTATGAACTGCCTTCCTTTAGATGTAGGCTAGCCATTAGACTGCTTCTGGTCAGCTTACCTACATTGTGGAGTAAGATGGTGATGCTATCTTGGTAGTGTTCAGTGTGGGACCTCAGTAACATCTATTTTCTCATCCACAATCTAAATAGACTGCAAGGGGTTTTTTTTTGCCTAGAATTTGACCCGTGTCATGGAGAAACAAGTGCTTCCAGAAATGAAGGTAGTGTCAGGATGTTCTGACAAGAAACTATCAAGGGCAAGAGAATATTAAATACTGCAGTGACAGCTGCAGATAGCAGCAAGCATTATGTTCCTGTATTAATCCCTCTCTACTAATAGCTCTACTTGGGAATTCTCTCTATATTGGGCTGAACTTTTAATGAGTTTGACTTTTGCTCATACATAAATAGCAACATATGTATTTGTATATTTTTTAAATCTATGAGAAAAGTAAAACAAGTGCATTTTTGATTGCTTATAATAATTAAAAAAAGTGTTTTAAATTTATTCTCACACTAGGACAAGAGTTCTAACCTTTGCTGTTTGACTCATAAGCAAAATAGAGCTTTCTTCCTGGGGTCAGTCTTTTAGGTGCATAATGGATTCTGATTCAGGATTTGAATACCTACCTCAGGTTTTAGTAATCCCAGACAAATGAGCCTGTAGAAAACAATCATATACAACCCTCAGAAATACTTTCTTGAATCTCTTTCTGTCTTTGCTGTGTTTTCCTCAGCTAGCTATATTTTCTGACCTGTCCTTAGCTGCTGCTTCCATGGAACTTGGACCCTTCAGATGGTTTAGAGGCCAAGGCTTCTCACTTCTCTTGTCTCTAGACAAAATGCTTCAGAAAAAAAAGTATCTGTTTCTGTGTCTTTCTAGTTCTTTGCTTCTTTCCCTGTCACTCCTCCCGCGACTGGCAATGCAGAAGAGATTTAGCAGTCATCTACACTCTCCCTTGCCTTGTCTTGTCAGTCTGGAGGAGACTGTGAAATTCCATGATGTGCTTTTCTGCTGACAAGAATTTTCTGTCCCATCTTCCCACCATGAACTCATCTGCTTACCTGCAGATGGACAGGTACATACACCATTCCTCTTGACTGTCTTCCCTACGCTCAATCATCTGCTCAGAACAGATACATCACATCACACATTCTGTGGTTTGACAACCATTACTTTCAGGAAAATCTGAATAAGTGGCACTTAGGAGGTTTTAAACATCTCTGCAATCTCATTTGGGACCCTCTCCATTGTTCAAATGGAGATCAGCAACAAGTGGTATTGCCCAGGGTTCTTTATTGTGACCAGTTTGTTTCAATATCTTTGTCAATGATGTGGACAGTGTGATCAAGTGCACCCTCAGCAAGTCTGTGGATGACACCAAGCTGGAGTGGTGCAGCTGATATGCTGGAGGGAAGGGATGCCATAAAGAGGGACCTTGATGCACTTGAGGAGTAGGCCCATGTGAACATCTTGAAGTTCCACAAGTCCAAATTCTCATGTTTGTTGCCCTCCTTTGGACACATTTTAATATTTTTTAAATCGTTCTCATATTGTGGAACCAAACCTGCACACAGCACTTAACGTGAAGCTGCACCAATCTGAGTACCATGGGATAATCACTCCTTTTGGCTGGTTAGATACAGTGTGCTTAGTGCAATGCTTAATGCACGTTTGGGCTCCCGGGCACCTTGCTATCCCTTTCTGCAGGGCTCTAAAATAAGAGCTGTTTGCAGCTGTGCATGTTCTGTAGTTTTCATTCTTACAGTCTCTCTCATAATTTTCCCTTAGATAAATGCTTCTTCAGGGATCCAGCTGTGTCTCAGGTAGTTCTTCAAAGCTGTGAACATGATGCCCCCTAAAAGAGAGATTGCTCATCTCCAGGTCATAGTGGGAAAGTATGGCCATTATCAATTCCTTAGGTAAGAAGACTGGTACATTGAAGAAAGGAGTAAGCTCTTATCTACCCTCAGTGGGAACAGAGAACTTGAAATGTATTTTAAAAGCTGGAGAGATAATTCATGAAGGCATTAACAGAAACTTTCTGATAGTAAATAAAGTTCCCTTTATGCAACTTGTTTTCAGAATTCTCCAGGCAGTCCTTCATCTCCCAAACCAAATTTGAGCAAAGGTCTCATTTTCTAAATCCTGAAGGAGTGCAATAGCAGCTTTTCTCACCCTGATCAGAGATCTTCTCTGATCTTCCAGAGGAGCACTCAGGCAATTGCATAAACCAAGCAGGGTGTTAGGATTTATGAAGCTGTAGAAGAGCATAGAAAGCTATGTTCCAGATATTCACTTCATGCTGTGCATCAGCTTTTTGTGCTAATCAGGAGAATATTAAAAGCACATATTTCATGCTAATTATGATAAGGCGAGGGGACAATTTGATTAATGCTAGCAACTTAGTCTTGCCAGGTGATCTACTTAGTCAGAAAATAAATAACCAGAACCTAATAGCCTTGGGGTAGATTTAATTCACTCGTGTAGAGAAAGGTTTTAATCCTCCTTACTGGTAGTCAAAGCAATAATCATGTTATGTACAATTCAAGAATGTGCTGTCAAAGCAAACACGATTGTAATTAGAGACTACCCTTTCAGGGAATTTGATTTTATGACATCCCATGATAAACATAATTAAACTTCCTGGGAAGTTGGATGCTTAAGCTGAGTTAGAATTAGCCTGTGAGACTTCAGAAATGATGTTGCTGAGGTATGGCAAAGAACTTTGGATCTGTGACAGCTGGAAATGCGAGACTTGTATAAGAAATTCCTTTGCTCTGGTAGTTCTCCCATCACTCTTGTCAGACCAGAGCAGAAAATATTTGTCCTTGTGGATGTCTTTCTATCAAGGAAATTGTGTATGGTGGGGGAAACATCTAAGCACCGACAGTTCATACCAACAAATCTGAGCTTCAACCAATTCACGTCTTCACTGGAAAGCCATTTCAACTGAAATTCTTATTTGGCCTCATCTCCCTAAGATCCCCAGGTGCTGCAAAATGGACATAAAAGGAACCCTGAGGGATGGTCTCCATCACTCACTCTGAGCAGACAGCATTTTAAAGAGTGACTACTTTTCCCTTCTGTTCTCTCACAAAAGCTGGACAAGTTTTTCCTACTACAATACAGAAAAAGACACCAGCCAGTTTCTGGTCTTTGCTGAACTGATACCAGAAATAAGCTTCTAATTGCAAGTCCAGCTAAGACTAGTCTACCACTTCAAGAATGAGAGGGTTATGAGAAAAAAACACAAGAAGGAATGGCTTCTCTGAGGAGTGAGAATGAGCCACAGAAAAACAACAGTACTAGGTAAGTTTTTTTAAATGCTGTAAAAGTCTGAAGTTCAAGGGAGTTTTCTTTGGTTTCTTTTAACAAGCAGGATTGATGAAATCATTCTGTAGATGAAAAGAGCACTGCCTCTGTAGAAGAATGAGCCAAGTCCCCTGGAGATAGAGTTGTCTCGGTGTCCAGCAGATATGGAAAACTGTCTTTCCATTACAAACTTTCATGCACATCTGTCACTCTCAAAGAACTTCCAAAGGTCCCCAAGCCAGTGTGCTCCATGGGTTTCTCTTCTCAGTCCTGCACAGACCATGAGCAAAAGTGTGTGATGGGAAAACTGAAAACAATCCTGTCCATGTCAGAACTTCTTTGTCTTTCCTCTGTAGCGGCTGAGCAATGCTGAAAATAGAGAGCTCTTATACTACAGACCTTTTGGGAGGTTGTGGCCTTGTTCATAATAGGCTGCTTTTCCAGTTCAGAACTAAATCAGTTTATATTCTGAACCATGATATTTAAGAGTGTCTGGTTTTTGTTATTTTTCAATATTGAGGGAACTTGGTGTAACACAGAGAATGTGGCAGAAAAAAAAATATATAGTTCATATAAATTTCTGCTTTTCCTCCACAAGACATTGTCTAATTAGGCTGTAACATGGTTTTCAATAGTCACAGTTACTAGTGGTTTCACACATAAACAGAGGATTAACCACAGGATAGAAATATATTTTTGTGTCAATACAGTACGGTTAATGGTTTTAAGTCAGAAAAGTATAGGCTAAGATACACCCTCTACATACACCCTCTAGCTCTTAAATGAAAAAAATTAAGCTCCAGTGAGAGTCCCAGTCACATATATTGAGTATAAAAGATAAGGGGCATTAGTCTTGAAAATGTAATTAATAAACTAGCTTGGACTAATTAGTTGTACATTATCCAAAAAAAGCATATTATATGTAATGACTCTAATTGGCATTTGACTCCTTCGTAATCACATCCTGTCATCTGATGCACAGTGCTGTCTTGTCTTCAAAGCTCTTTTCAAATACATACTTTACAATAGGTCTGGTATTGCTAGAAGCCTTTCTTCCCTGTTTTTATCTAGCAAAACTACCGTCTGCTTTGCATTCAATCTCTCATACAGAAAATGACTAGATTAAATGCTGGTTTGCCAGAGTTTCAGTTGGAGTGAGGGTCAGCTGGTGAAAGTTGTAGTCCGGTGATGTAAGAGCTTTGGCACAGAGAAGGGTGAAGAAGGACATCTTTCTTTTGGCACAGTCTTTATTTGAACACTCATGGTGCTCTGAGGGGGGAGGGACAGCAAGATGGAGTGAACTCCTTCTAATACCAGCACTAGGGACTAATGATGTGCAGCTATCCTTGGGAATCAGCAACCCAAAGAGGAAAACAGCTCTGTTCAGGAACCTGTTGCTGCAGAAGGCAACCTGCTTCTCCAAAAGGTCAACAAAGTAGCGGCCTCTGCAATGGAGGTCTGGTTTTGAACAGGCTGCTGGCCTCTTTAAAAGGAAATGGGAGTGCTAATAGCATGGGATGAAATGCCTGTAACAGTTCCAGCTGCTCCTGTGAAGACATATTGAGCTGCAGAGCTGACAGGGAGATCAGGGTTCATTTTTTTTTTTTTCATGGCTTCTGAGTAGCCTGGGAGAGCTGTAATTTTCAACACTTCCCCAATTCCCAACCCTGTAGAATGTGAGTACATTGATATTGTGTTTGACTTTGTAAAGAACCTATTCAAAGGTCCAGACTATACACTTGAATCCACTCTTAAAGCCACTTTCTTAGTCACAGCATGTTAAGTACCTTTTGAGACTAGTTTTGTATTTCACTTTTGAACCAAGTCCAGACAGAATAGTGTACACAAATCAGGTATGTGAGTCCTTGGAAAATTGGACTAGATTTTGGTTTCACATGCTTAGTATCTTGGTCTTCTGCAAGCTGACACACCTGAAGGGTGGGTTGCCATCCAGAGGGACCTAGATGGGCTTGAGAAGTGGGTGCATGGGAGTTTCATGAGGTTTAACAAGACCAAGTTCAAGGTGCTGCACTTGGGTCAGGGCAAACCCCAGTATCAGCACAGGCTAGGGATGAACAGACTGAGAGAAGCCCTGCTGAGAAGTCCCGGGGGTGCTGGTGGGCGAGAGGCTGGACATGACCCAGCAATGTGCACTCACAGCCCAGAAAGCCAGCTGTGTCCTGGACTGCATCAAAAGCAGCATGGGCAGCTGGGTGAGGGAGAGGATTCTGCTCTTGCGAGATCCCACCTGAAACACTGCATCCAACTCTGGGGTCCTCAGCACAGGAAGGATATCAACCTGCAGGAGCAGGTCTGGATAAGGGCCACCAAGATGATCAGAGGGCTGGAGCACCTGTCCCATGAAGAAAGACTGAGAGAACTAGCATTGTTCAGCCTGGAAAAGAGATGGCTTCAGGGTGACCTAGTTGTGGCCTTTCAGTACCTGAAGGAAATTGACAGGAAAGATGGGGTAAGACTATTTACAAGAGCATTTAGTGACAGGGCAAGAGGGAATATGTTTAAATTGAAATAAAGTAGGTTTAGACAAGATATCAGGAAAAAATTCTTTACTGTGAAGGTGGTGAGGCACTGGAACAGTTTGCTCAGAGCAGCTGTGGATGGCCCATCCCTGGAGGTGTTCAAGGTCAGGTTGGATGGGGCTTTGAGCAACCTGGTCTAGTTGAAGTTGTCCCTCCCCACAGCAGGAGGTTGGAACTAGGTGATCTACAAGGTTCCCTTCCAACCCAAATCATTCTATGATTCTATGAAACCAGACTCTAATCTGGAACATTCCCTGAAGCATGGGACTTTCTGCTTAGAGTCCATCTTCCAAAACCGAACTGCTTTGGAGAGCCATTGAACATCTCTGTCTATGGGAAAGAAAGTGTTTATTGTCTGGTGAATGATGCTACTTAAAACACTGTCTGTTCATTCCAAGCAGGACACTGGCCCATGACCTTCATGCTGCAAATGCCTTCCAATCCATTCCATCTCTGTTGTTTCAGCCTTGAGTGTTTTCCTTTGTTGTTGCCTGAGACTTGCTTCAGTTGCCATTACTGTGTCCCCAGATAGGATATGGCATTGTTGGTTACTGGTTTCAACACCTGAAACGTCTGACCAAAGCCCTGTGTGGGCCTGGAGCATCCTAGTGATTAGAGATTAGATATGCAGCTGCTGAGACTGGTTCTTGCTCGTATCTCCATCTTAACACTTCTATAACCCACTTCACTGTCTCCCCCTGGTGCTCCATGAAGAACCTTCAATATATTTCAGAACCTATATTGCTTTTCTATATTAAACTACCCTCCTGACTCTGCTAATTGTGTCATTTCTGGTTACTGAATGATATATTCCTTCCACTCCCACATACCTTTCTTTCCTTATATGTGAAAAAGAGTTTGCTAAGGTCTCCCAGCTGAAATACAAAAATGTCCTACCTTCTTCTCTTCATTGTTAACCTATATACAATGAGAGAAGTGCCTTCTTGAAGTCCTTTTGCAAGTTATAGGTTGAGATTATTGTTGCCTGTTATCTGAAAAATGGGTCTGATGGCCAATATGTGCCCAAACATCTCAGGGACGGTTAATCTCCTTCTGTGTGCTCACCTCAGCTGCAGAGTGAAGGTTACTGAGCCTTTGTTTGTTATGCTTTCTTGTCAGCCTTTGTTTGTCATGCTGTATTTGTCATAGATAGAACTCTCTAGCTCATCTTTTAGGGATCTATCAGTGTTAGGCTTCAAGCCATTCAGGAGCTTCTCAGCGCAGCCATGTGTCTTGAGAAATGTTAAGTGATCAAAAGTGGAACTGTTTCTGCAGATTTTTCCTGTGCCAAACTAAGTTTTCTGGGTTCTTAGTTCTTTAAGGAATTTGATTTTGAAACCCGGAAGAATGGATGCGATAATAAAGAAATGAGTAACAACTTGTGGGCCAGGTGGTGGGCAGTGATTGTTAGGTCTTTGTATGGTTCACTGATGCTAGGAATAGAACTTTGTTTTCAACAATATCCTAGTATGCAAAATATCTATACCATGGAGGGACTAATGCTTTTTTTTTTCTGTAACTCTTCCAACTGGTATTACTGGTATTACTAAACTGTTCAAAAGAAGCCAATATAAACACTGAT
The DNA here is from genome assembly GCF_001604755.1 of Lepidothrix coronata. Taxonomy (NCBI): domain Eukaryota; kingdom Metazoa; phylum Chordata; class Aves; order Passeriformes; family Pipridae; genus Lepidothrix; species Lepidothrix coronata. Next base: position 1,262,154 of record NW_016690400.1, read on the forward strand.
TATTCCCATTATACTCAGTGAAGATGGGGCAGACTGAAATGTGAAGCCACACCTGGAAAGTTCACAAAATGCACTGCTGTTTTTACTGAAGGGAAGGAGATGGTTCTTATTTAAAAGATAATGTTTTGAGTACTATTTTTTGTCTTTGTGTTACAGAACAGAATGAAGTAGGAAATACTGCTATGTTGAGCCCTGTCTATCCAACAACACTACAGAATGATGCCTTAAAACTTTTTGAATTTTTTTAATATTTGTAGATTTTAGAAATGGTTGTGTAGTAAACGTAGATTTTAATGTAGCCTTATAATCCCTTACCCTTTAGCATTGTAGATTACAAATACCCAACCCTATTACTCCATTTTATATCGAACTTTCTAAATTCCTTTAGCATGTTTAGACTTTTTTTCAAGGTAGAATTGTAGAAAACACCTGTTTAAGAACATTGCACCCTAGGCCTGAAAAACAAGATACCATGGCAAAGTGACCTTCCAGCCCAGAACTTTGGAGGACCTCCACAGACTGCACTGCTGTGAAGAAGATGAAGATGAGAAAGAAGGGGTCCCAAAGACCCCAGACCCAACTCCCAAAGGGGTGTGTCGGGGGCAGAACCAGGCAGAATTGGGCAGAACCAGGCAGAATTGGGCAGAACTGGGCAGAACCGGGGGGTGGATAAATCTGGGATTGGACAGATCATATTATAAAACCACAGAACAACTGCCAGGGTGCACACATGTCACGTGTATTCCCCTGGGCCTGAGGGCCTGATTAAAGGGCCTGCTCTTTTGATCTTATCTTATACACTAGATTGGCCTGGAGTTTTTTCTCCGTGATCCCTCTCTCAGCAGCAGAAGCATGCACACAGATGAACCTGCCGATGACAAAACATGGCATTTAGGATTTCTGCAGAGCAGAAGGGATGGTCTGTGGTGGTTTCCTTCTGGTTGCAGTGGTGTTTACGTCACGGTAAATTGGTTTGCTGTGATTAGCAAACACCTACCTTGTAGGTGTTAAACTTAAAATCTTCATTTGAACATGATTTGAGCCTCCTAGAGTGCTTGGTGAGTTGGAGACGATTAGGAAAGCAGAATAGTTTGTCATTGTTAGGAGAAGGGGACAAGGACTTCAGGCTCTCTCTCCTTGCAGCTAGCTGTGTAATGCAAGGTATTGGAGACTGTAGGTATGAGAATTGAGGGAGTAGTGTGGGTACTGGGAATGGAGTAGCAAGCAAGCAAGGCTTTTGACTTCCTTCCACGCCTCTTAAGAGTACAGATACTCCTTCACAATTGCCTGCAGTGTCCTACTGCCCATAGACTGCTGCTCCAGTGAAGTTCAGATGTCTTCAGATGTTCACTAAGGCATGTCAAAGAGCAGCGATATCTGACAAAGTCTGCTTCTGTCCCAGAAACAGGTTGTTCCATTTCCTGATAAAACCCTCTCTTGTGGATTAATCCTGTGGGCAGCTCTGTTACACATAGCTGCTTGCTTTCTCACTCTCCCCCAGTAGAATAGGGAAGAGAATTGGAAGAATAAAACTTATAAAACTCACAGGTTGAGTTAAAGACAGTTTAACAGGAAAAACATAAACTGCATGAACAAACAAAGCAAAATAAGGAATTCTTTCATTACTTCCCTTCAGCAGGTATTCAGTCATTTCCAAGAAAGCAGGTCTCCATCATTTGTCACAGTTAATTGGGAAGTCAAATGCCCTAACTATGAAATGAAGCCCTTCTTTCCTCCAGATTTTTTTGCTGTGTGTGATGCCATAGGGTATGGTATATCGCTTTGGTCAGCTGGGGTGAGCTGTCCCAGCTGTATCTTCCAAATTCTTGTGCACTTCCAGTCTGATTACTTGTGAGGTAGGGTAAAGAACAGAGAAGGTCTTCATGGCTGTTGTGAATGGGTGTTTAAGGGCGTTTAAAGAATCACTGGCAAAGGTATCAGCAAAAGCAATTTTAATACAAGTTTGTGAAAGCACAACCAAGTTCTGTGGCAAAGTTCACTCTGTTACTACAAAGATAAAGCACACAAAGGAAAACTTGATTAAAATCAATCTGGAACAATGTACATGCAGACTTCGGATGCAGAAGGGTAAAGATGGAGAATTGTAAGGGTGCAAAGGAATAAGGGAGACCCACCCATTGATTCATGAGATTCAGAGTGGACCCAGTTGCCAAACTTAGCCTTGGAATTGCTCAGTGATTTCTGTCTCAAGGATTTGGCAGCACTTAATCCCTGACTAATTTAACATGTACAGAATGATTCAATAGGATTTACTACAAGCAAAACAGTGGCTTAATTACGAATCTAAGATGGCAACACTGATGCTACACTTGCTAGAAAGTATTGAAATCAATTTACACATGCAGACATGGATGCATATATTATATATTTATATATTTCTGTATATATATGTACAAAGGTACCTATAGAGTTCAGTGAAATACCGTTGAATGCCTTTTGCATTTCTCCATGGGCAAAGGGTTGAGCCTTGGGCAGGGGGTACCAGCCCAGGCCCTGTTGTCAGTTTTCAATGACGGTCTCTGAGCTCTCAGACCTGTGGGTTGATGAGTTCCAAGAGGCATCCTGCTCCAAGAGAGGTACAGCTGCTGTGGCCCAGGGGAGTTCAAAGGGCCTCATTTGGGATCCCTGTTCATAGGATTGCAAGATGCTTGGCTTTAGTCATCCATCAATATCCATCTGTCGTGGATTGAGGTGGCTTGGTTTTTTGGTAGCTGGGGGGGCTACATAGGGTGGTTCAGTTAGAAGCTGCTAGAAGTTTCCCCCCAAGTGAAGCCAATGATAGCTGGCTACAGGAGGGACTTCCTGCTGCTGGCCAATGGAGAGCCAACAATGATGTCTCTGTGATAACATATTTAAGAAAAAGTTTGTTGCGCAGAAGAATTTCCAGCCAGGGGAGAGCTGACCGAAGCTCCCGGGTGGCCCCGCTGCCTCCCCTGCCGTGGGGTGGCGGGGGCGGTGGCAGCCCAGCCCAGGCCTCTCGGCACCTAGCCCTGAGCAGGCAGTGGTGCCCCGGCAGAGCTGCCCGTGCTGCTCTCGGCAGGGTCAGCCAAGCCGAGCAGCGGCTTCTGCAGAGGGGCGGCCAGGGCCAGAGCTGGGGCCGGGGTGTGCGGCCCTGTGGAGAGCGGCTCCATAGCAGGGGGGCCCCGCGAGCAGCCCGTACTGGAGCCCATCCTGCCCAAGGAGCCGAACAGCACTGATAGCGCCAAAACCCCCAAGGTGAACTGCGAGGCGGGGACGGGGGGGAGGCCCTGTAGGCTAGGGCAGGGCAGCAGAGTGGCTCCTGCTGGTGGACACTGTCCTCCCTTTCCCCCCCGGCTGAGCCGAGCCAGGCTGGGCCAGGGTGGCCTGTTGCGGTGCAGCTGAGCCCATGTTGGAGCAGACAGACACATGGAAGAAGGTCGTTACCCCTATGGAAGGCCCAGGATCGAGTGGAGTCCTTCAAGAGACTTGGGGCCCGTGGAGAGGAAAATCCATGGCGGACCAGGTTATTCCCGGGTAGGACACATGGTCCTGTGGGGGATCCACATTGGTACAGCTCACCCTATGAAGGATTGCATCCTAAGAAGGACCACTGGAGTGTAGAGATCCCCCCTGCATCCCATGGAGAAGTGACCCTTGGGACAGTAGATATAGAAGAACTACTGCCTGAGGGGTGGACCCACATTGGAGAGGTCCATCAAGGACTCTTACGCGTGGGAGGAACCCCGCGGAGCAGGGGAAGGACTCAGAGCTGTGGCCCCACCTGTAACCCGTGGTGAGGAACATGGTGGAGCAGGCTGTCACCTTGCAGCCCATGGACGAGTGACCTATGGGACAGAAGATTTGGAAGACTTGTTACCCGAGGGGTGGACTTGTCTCCCCGAGCTGCTGCAGGAGGAGGAGAGAAAACACGGAAGGAAGGAGGGGTGGGTGGAAAGTGTATTTAAGACTGTTTTATTTCTCACTCTTTAGATCTTATCCTGTTAGTAATAAATTTTAGTATTAACCCCACACTGAGTCTGTTTTGCCTGTATGACCTCTCCCAGCTCAGAGTGACTTTAGTGAGTGCCTAGAATCCGACCAAGGTCAACCCATGACACCATCCTGGCCTCAATCCAGGTCAGTAATTTTCCTCAAAAGTCCAGTAACAATACTATTGTTTCACTTTGGTTGTGATTCAGACAAAAATAATTTTCCAAGGCTATTTGATAGAAAACAGAGGTTTGTTAGGCAACAGAATTTTTTGAGAGCAGGCAGTGTTACCGATAAGCTCTAGGGGAGCTTAACTGTCCAGCAGCTATTAATTAAGACCTAGGCTTAATGAGAATTCCTGAGATCATAGAGTAGCTCATGGAGGTGGGGGAAATATCACAACACTCTGCATAGGTAGCTCAACAATAACTAAAACACCCCTATCTCATCATCACCTTTTTTTTAATCAGAAATCCAAAACATAGCATATATGAGCTCCTGCTGGGAAAATTAACTCCATCACAGACAAATCCAGTACTCTCTACTTGCTTTCTTGCCCATCTCTTCTGGGGCTATAGATAGGCAGCACAACAACTCACCACAGTGAGAGTGTCTTTGACAAATGAAGGGGTCCATTGGCTGGGCTGCTTGGAAAGGATGTTTGACTCTAGTGTTTTCCTAATCAGCCCTAATGGTAATTCTAACAGAGAGTTTGCCTGGTCTGGTTTCATTTGAAAAGCAGCCTTGATAATACTTTCCTTTCTTGTGCTAACTTTTAGTTGGCTTTTTGTGTTTTCAGACAGGGATGTAAAAATATATTCTGTTCTCTTTCTTCAAGGGTGGCTTGTGGAACTCTATACCCTGTTGTCTATATTGCCAAGCATTAAAAAGAATGAATTTTTAATTGAAAACTAGTTACATTTGTGTGTGAGTTAGCGTTTGTACATCCGTGTGCCAGACTCATTGCAGAGCAGAGCCGAGCCCCACAACCGAGCCCCTCAGCCACGCCAATGACATCTCTGGGAACACAGTTAGGAAAGGGCAGAAAGTGCTGCACAGCAGTTGTGAGGGCAAAGAGTCAGAAAAATATATAAGAAACAACCATGTAAACACCAAGGTGAGAAAAGAAGGAAGAGCACTAGAGCAGGGAAGAGTAGCTGTGGAGGACCACAGTGGAGCAGATATCCACCCTGCAGCCCATTGAGAACCCCACACTGCAACAGGTGGAGATATCCTGAAAGAACCTTCAGCCCATGAAGAGCTTACGTCAGAGCAGAATCTTGGCAGGAGCTGCAGCCCAGGGAGAGGAGCCCACGCAGGAACAGGTTTTCTGGCAGAAGCCGGAGCCTGCGAGGAACCTACACAGGAGCAGTTCAAGAAAGACTGTATCTTGTGGGGAGGGACTCCATAGTTAAGCAAGGGAAAAGTGTGATTAGGAAGAAGAAGCAGAGAAGATCCATCGAGGACTAACTATAAACCCCATCCCTCTGTGCCATTTTCAAAGAAAGGAGTTGAGAGTGAAGGAGAGAACTTGAACATGAGAAGAAGAGGTAGGATAGGGGAAGGTGTTTAAGTTTTGTCTTTGTTTCTCACCATCATACTCTATTTTTAATGAGAAATAAACAAAATAATTTTCTCCAAGTTTAGTCTGTTTTGCCCGTGATGGTAATTGGTAAGTGATGTCCCTGTCTTTATTTTAACCCAGGAGCTTTTTCATCTTATTTTCTTCCCCTGTCCTCTTAAAGGGTAGAGTGAGAGACTGGGTGAATGGGGGTGTGGCAGTCAGCCAGGGCTAACTTGACACAAAAGGAAATAAAAATACTTTCCAGTATTGATCTGAATTTTATCTGCTTGATAAAATCCTCTTCCAAAGGTTTTCACAGTGCCAGTACTTCCTAATTATTATTAACATGTGTTCATAAAATTCTCTATTGGTGCTTCCAGTCATATTTAGAAAAGTCTGAAGCTTCCAGACGGAAAGCAGAGGAGATAGAGTGACTTTCTGAAGAAGTGCAGTTCTTAGCTGAGCTCTTTGAGATATCTCTGTCATTCTGATGCATGTCGCTGTCAACCTTCTGGACATCTTAACTTTTTTCCAGCTTGGACTTCCCAAGTTTATATTTTGTAGTTCTCTGCCTCATGGAAGAAGAGGAGGCCACAAAGACGTTTTCAGTTTTCCTGCTCACCCTTTGAAGAGGAAAAACAGGAAGGTAGATAAAATGATGAAGAAACTGGCTAAGGAAAAGTTTTGTGAGTGTGAACAACTCAAAGAAACTCCATAAGGTTGTGCAGCAGCTGCTTGCAGTTGAGAAAGTGATCTACATCAAGTCACAGCTGAGTACTGCGAGCTGTCACAAAAGGAAAGGTGAATGGAGAATTGAACAGAGACATAGCAGGAGAGATTTCTCTCACACGGAAACACCTCTGTTTCAAACTTGGGCAGTAATTGTGTCTCTGTGAAGATACCTCCATGGTGTACATGAAAGATAGTCAGTTTGGCCTAGGAAGAGGCTTGGGAAACACCTGTTTAGTACCCAGCAAACTGTGATAGAAGTGAGACTTGTGGCTTTTGGTCACTTACAGAGAGACTGTGTTAATTTTCACTTTTGTAGCAATAGATAAAACAATCTATAAGTTTTAAGCAAAAGAAGACAATGTTACTAAGTTAAAATAACTTGATACCATATGCTTTGGTCAGTATTTCAAATGAAATTCAAGATGCAGGGAACACACATTTGTTTCCATATTTCACTTGGGATGAGATCACCACCAAAACTTTAATAAATAAATATTGCTGGAAAAAATAAACATGAATATTTTAAATGGATTACCAGTCTAAGGAGAGAAACTCTACATGCAGCCTGTCATTACTATTTCAACGTGTATGGTTTGTTAATGATTTGAATTCATGGCAGATTTTAGACATATCGAAGCTATAAGCTGTTTTTGAGGAGGGACCAGAACAGCTCAGAAGGGGTATCTGGGATTGCAATTTTGTGTCTGTATTTGACCTGGATTTTCTTTGAGGAAGAGTTTTGGAAGTTATACAGTCATAAAATTAAAAGTGTGGGCATATGGGTTTGGTTCTATCCACACTTGCTCCCCTGGAGTCATAAGCCTGACACAGACTGTCTGATCTTGGCAGAAGAGCGATACCTCAAGCTGAAGACTGGAGAGTGCTCCCAGATCACAGAAGTGTTTGGAGAGGAATTCAGTGGACATTAAACCTAGAGGACATCTGCAATGCAAGGACATTTTACCTTTCTAAACCTAGTGACTGCTGGGATCATTGCTGTTGAGGGTGTGTGTGTGGAGGGGGGAGCTGTGGAGGAGTGGAGTTGGATTCCAGAAATGCTGTAGAGCTTTAATGAGCTGTGTTGCTACATCATACAGCTTAATTGAACTGTGGTAGGTAGCCTAAGAAGGAGGGGAATGAAATATGATATCAAAGATCCCTAAAGAGGAGGCAGCTTCACTGTAGGAAATAAAGAAGTTACTCAGAAATCCAATGCAATGGACTAGGGCTAGATCAGGACCATGACTTTCTCCCTGGAAGCAGCACTGGTTCCTCTTTTTCAAAAACCAGGTGTGGATTTTCGTGCTCTCTAGATTTTACCCCAGTGTTAACCAGTCTGTATGGAGTTCTGTTGTTCTGCCAAAGCAAGTATCCAGCTCAGTTTTAGAAATCTCCTTAACATGGTAGTGAAGCATGCCTGGGATTAAAAAACATCACTGTGCAAAATTAGTAATGCCATTGGAGCAATGCAAATAAACCTTCTTGAAATAAGAATCAAGTAGAGGAAGCTACTTTAGGGAACCCTTATTTTGAGCAACTCTTTTGTAGCCTGTACTTCAGCTTTGGGTGCCAGCTCTATCCCATTTAAATAGTAAGCTTTTGAGGGAGGACTACTGCCCTGTGACACAATGCACAGCCATTACCCCCTAAATCCCAGAAATGGCCCACAATAAATTATTTTTTTCCTTTCAATTCCTTTCAATACCAGAGGGACAACAGTGTCCCTCAGCTTTCACAGAGAATAAAGGAAATAAACCTGTAAAGGTCACAGAAAATACAGCCTTCACTTATAGAAAATAAGTGCAATAAACTAGGGCCCCTACAGGACTCCAGCTAATGCAGAGACAATCACTGGCTTTTATCATACTACCCACATAGGTGATGTGGGTAGTATGGATGCTGTTTTACAGTTGTTATAATGAAGAAATACTCAAACACTAACGGCAAATGCAGGTAAAGGTGAATCTCCTTCTGACTTTGAAAAGGAGCAGGAATGTAATTTATTGGTCTGGTACCTATCTCTCCTGTTCTAATTAAGATCTTGTCAGCTTTCCCACTATAAAGCATTTTTTTTTTTCTGTTTAGCAACAACTGAATGAATGAACTCTCATAAATACTTGATTCAGCAAATTTGACTTCTGTCTCAAATCTCAGGTTGTACATACCAGACATAACCAGCTTCCCTTAGTGCATGCATGCTTATGACTCATTAACAACCGTGTCAGAGATTTTATGATGCCTGCACATCTGGAATCCTCACATCTCTGCTTGGTGCCTTGTTGCCTCTACTAATGCTTCCAAAGCTTAAGCTGATCACCTCAGCTGCAAAGGCATCAAATTTCCCGTAAGTATGTGTGATCACTCTTTAACTGAAGAGCCATTTGGGTCACAAGACAGAAGTGTGTAGAGAAGGCTGACTTAGGGAAGATGTTCTTGCCTGCATCAAGCAAAATTAACTAGATAAGCTCTTTTGCTCTTGCTGAGAAATTTACTTTCTCTCTATTCTCTTTCACATGCAACCTATTCTTTGGAATTAAAACCTCTTTCTTTTTTTTTTTTTTAAAGTTTTTAAGTGAAGATTTTTTTAAAAAGGCATTTAGTTACTTAGATTCTCCACATTTACAGCCATTCAGGAGACACTATTTCTAAGCTAACTTTGTGAAGAAATCTCTTACCTTTGAAAGTAAGTACAAAAATTTTATGATCCTGTTACTGTTTTGAATGTATAATAGCTTATTTTTTAACACAGTCAACAACAGTAGGCATTTAGGCACGATGTAACAAATGCCTGATTACTTTATGTGTTTTCCTCTCTCTTCTGACTAAGCTTGGTTTGCCACAAATAACACTTCTGGTTCACTTGAATGCTTAATTACAGGGAAGCTGACATCCTGGTATGGAATTTATCATAAAATTGGACTCAATATTTTGACTGAATTTTTTAAGGATAGGTTAGGATTTTGTTTCTCCTTTATATTGGAACTTTTTATTTGAGGAAAAATGTTCTGCATGAAAAAAACAGCTGCCTTTGAAATGGTTAAAATGAAATTATAACTCATGAGTTTTAGGCTATGTAGTATTCTATGGCTACAGATGTCTTCAGAGGGATAATATTATTTATGTGTTCTATTTCTCTAATTTGTGCTCATGTATGACAGAAGAAAGAGAAATGTTACTGCTGGCTGTGGCTAGAATTTGAAACTACTTATTCTTGAATGTGTTATAGTCAATATTTAAGTTTGTCTTTTTCTTGTTCTATTAGGCTGACACCAATACCAATTTAAAGACAGTAGATGGCACATATTTTGTGTAAATATTTTAAATATTTTCATTCTTTAATAGTCATATTAGTTGGGCAAGTATATACATATCAACTTTCTTCACAGCAGGCTTTCAGCTAGTTTATATGTGAAAATGGAAAGCTTCAGAGATGAACAGATCATAAAAGCTTTGAGTGACCTGGCTGAGCAAACTTTGCTCAAGCATGAAAAATATAGTTAGGATATGTATAAGAGGTGCAATACTAATATATTCCTTACAGAATATAGTTTCTAGTGATGTTTCTTGAGAAGAAAATGTCTATTTTGAAATGTTTTATTGGATGAAAACATTTATTTTCACCAAGCTCTCTGTAAGAACTTTTAAGAACCAAATTTCAGAGGTTATTCTCATGAGGTTTCTGTTATGAAACATTAGCATAGGGTGGAAATGGAAAACGAAAACATTAAATCTAAAAGCTAATGAAAGAGGGTTTCCTGAGCAATTACACCTGGCAGTCCACAGAAAGTACTTAGTCCTTCTAGTACTTGTATGTTCTCTGCTTTCAGCCACTCTGAAGTCTGATTCTGTCTTCAGAGACTCACAGAAGCATTTAGGTTGGAAGGCACTTCTTGAGATTATCTTGAGCCTCCTTCTTTCCCTACTTGAAGATGAGAGTAGAGTTTCCTTTCTTCCAGAGACCTCAGGAACCTCTCCCTTTCATC
>NW_016690400.1:1273496-1317169 GCF_001604755.1 Lepidothrix coronata
GAGGATGGCCTGCTCCTGTGCCTTTAAAATTTCCTTTTTAAAGTGTGTCTAGTCTTCCTGAACCCTTCTTTTATTAAGGACTGAAGCTCTCCTTACCTTCCTGGCCTGTCCTTGCTAAAAAGCCTGCACTCACTTATCACAGCACTCCAGTCATGTGAGTTGGCACACTGTATCTCCATAAGCCCAGAAACGTCATTGTCCTACAACTGTACACAGACTTCTAATTTCTCCTGTTTGTTCCCTGTGCTGTATGTGTTAATTCAGAGAGACAACCAACCATGCTAATTTCCTAGACCAGGCACGAGGGCTTTATCTCTGTGGCTGTTCTTTCTTTACATGCTTGGAGTGATTGCATTTCACCCCTGTTTTTTGTTGATTGCTGTCTCCCTTCTCTTCCAGTCGCCCTGGTTCTTGGTTTACCTGCTTCATCCACAATTCTTTCACTTGCTATTTGACAAATCTCTCTATGACACCATCATTCCTAATTTAAACATTTCCTTTTCAGGTTGGCAAGCCTGTTGGCAAAGATCCCTTTGCCTCACCTTGTCAGGTGGATCCTGCCTCTTCCAAATTGATCTTCACAGGGGGTTCCAAGTTCCTAGACACTGAAATTTTGCTGCCAACATCATCTGAGGTATCAACTGTTGATCTGTAGGATCCATCCAGTCCTTCTCAGACCCTTGTCCCTCAACAGCATGATTGAGGAGAACACCATCTGGTTGCCCATGCCCTCATCCACTGTTTCCAGAGCCCTCTAATCAGTTCCTAGGTCTCCCCTGGCAGTGCCTCCGTAGAACAGCAGTCACAGGTTAGATGAGTCTCTACACATCATCCTGAATTTAAGCCTCCAATAAGCAGCAAGCTTTCCCTAATGGAAAATCAAGTTGAGAGCCTTCATCACCTGTGGTAGGGTCTCCTACCATTACCACTCACCATTTCCTTCTAGTGGTCCCAAGTAGCTCAGATTCAGCTGCAAGAAAAGATGCATTCGGCAGCACTTTCATCCTCTCATCAGGAATGAGGGCAGTAAATGTGTTATCTAGGTGCAAATCTTTATCTGGGGCAGGACCTTCCTCTTAATGTGAGTCATTGCCAGCTTCCAGCCTTCATCATCATCAGAGTTTTCACTTTTACTTTGTGGGCACAGGCGCTTCCTGCTCCTCTGCTACAGCTGAAGGTTCAGACTCTGAAACTACAGTATCTTAGATATGAGGAGGCTCATGTTTCCTTGTCCTTTCTGATGCTGTATGGTGTGTTGACGCTCTCCTACAGCTCCTTCATGGAGTTAGAGTTTAGCACTCAAATGCTTTTGTGTAGCTGAATGAAGTCCTGTTGCTGCAAAGAAAGAAACACTGTAGGTGTCAGATCCCAGGCTGATGGAAAGTGTTTATGTTCTATTGATCAAATGCAGAAGTGAACATCATCATGGTGACATTTGGAAGGCTTGATAACCCAGGTGCTGAGCTGCCTTTGAAACTATTTTTACATATGTGAAAATTATTTCTTCTCTTGTTGCTGTTAATATGTTTATGTCCTCCAGGCTGTCAGATTTTTCAAAGCTAGTGGTATATTTGTCCATAAAGCTAAGTCCATCTTCTTTTTTGCAGGTAGTGCCATATGAAAGATAAGATGCAGAACTCAGTTGGGTGCTTCTTCAGAAAGAAAAGATTGCAAAACATATCTGTGCTTTACCTGTCTGTGCTGATCCAGCAAGGCCAGATGAAGCCCCGGAGCAATGTCAAAATTACTAGAGGTAGTATCTGCTCACCTGAAAACAAACAAGAAATCAATCCACGGAAAGAGACTGGAGAGTACATGGGAGCTATTCAAGTGGAGATCTGCCATAAATGACATCAAGGGAATGGGGATTATCCAGTCAGGGCTCTGATAGGCAATTCTCAAACCAAGAAGGGATTCAATTAAGTCTTGGCTGAAGACTGGGCTCATGCAGTCCTAAACACAGATAATTGCTCAATTTCTGTAAGCGTTTTGAAATATCTGTCATTTCTATTTACGTTTTGGGGTTTTTTGATAATTTAGATTGGAAATGAGACCTGCTGTTTTAACAAAGGGTCTCTAGCTAGAACTGGCTACATTTTTCAAGATGAATGAATTAGTGAGTGCTTTCTTTTGTACTGTAAATCACTTGCAAACAAGTGCAATTTTTGTGCCGGTCTTCTTTCTCAGTGTATAACATTTTTACAATTTTTCCCCTGGGTCTTGCTTGAATCCATAGGTTTAAGTGTTAACTACTTTAAACTCCTTTTATAACAGCGAATTAAGAATATCATGGACATGTGAGTGCATTTCTGAAAAAAAAAAAAAAAGTCCTTCCTGTAGAATTTACCCTCTGTCTTCTCTGCCAAATAACTCCTGTTACTTCATACAGGTGAATCTGCTCTGCATTGCTTCATTTTTATTCTCCTGATAGAGCTGGAGACATTCTTTAATGTTATTATCTTGTTAGTGAATAAGCAAAGTGTTTTTCCCAAGCTCACACAAATTATGGCAAAGCAGGGCATGGAGCCCACGTTTGCAGATGTATGAAAAAGATATAGTATCCTCAGAGGACTCTTTCCACCCACCTTGGTGAAACAACAACCATATTTAGGAAAGTAGAACATGAAGTAAGAAAGAGACAGAGTAGATAGGCTGATATTTTGCTTTCCTGAAATCCATGAGTGAATTTTTGCTGTACTGTAAATGGGACACATTGATACTGACAGCATACTGAATCTAATATTAATTACATGTTTTGCTCCAACATCCAGTGGAAACAATGAAAAAGCTTTCAGTTAGAGTGAGTCACCTTCTCCGATGAGGTGAAGAGGAACTTAAAACTTACAAGTTAAAAGCAAGTGTCCTCATGGTCAGATTTATGTTGCACACCTGTAAGAAGAAGATTCTGTCTTTGTAGAACACATAATCTATGCCACTGCAGTACTCACAGCAGTTAATGCAGCAATAAATAGTTCAACTGCTTTGAGTCAGAAATCTATTTGTGGTCAATGTCAAATTATATTAATTAATTCTCTTCTTTCAGCTGGATTCACCAGAAGAGTTGGTTGATATATCTGGCCTGCTTTGAGGATGATTTCTGAGTTTGTAATTTCCTTTTCAGGAAGTGGAAAATAGTTGTAGAAAATATATAATTAGATATGTAAGTATAGATATATATGTCATGAATTATAAGTACAAATATTAGTACATATGTATTGGGAATATTCATATATCCCTCTAGGGAAGTTTCTAGGTAATTTAATTTTTTAAGGATTTTTACCCCAAGTACTTATCCATTTGGTTGACTTCTAGCATTGGAAAAATTTCAACATGCTGGCTTGCTCCTGTCAGCAAGAGAAACAATACCTTTATTCCAGATTAATGTTAATTCACTATGCAAATGAGAACTGATTAACTGCAGCCCCTCGGATAGACCATCTATATCTAATCACATCTGTTTTCATCACTACCTGGAGGAAGTCTTTGTTTAACTATTTGCTCCTGCTATACTGTCCTTCTACCATGCTTAGGAAAAACACATCCATAGCTTTTGGTGTGGGAATTAGAGACAACCTGTGCTATGGAGCTAGTTGAATACTATTATCTTCAAGGACTTATTGAATCCTTCCTACTCCGTGGAAGTGCTAATGTTAGCTAGGTTAACAACATGCTGATGGGTCAGAAAACTGCTGTTTGGAAACGAGTCTTCTGACCAACAGGTAAAGCCAAAGGTAAATACACTATGATGCCCAATTTTTAATTTATGGTGTGCTTAGCTGTTCATGTCTTGGTTGGATCAAAATTAGGTCTAATCTTTAAGTTCCCAAATGATTGTGATGGAGACAGCTTTGAAAATGCAAGGAAGAAAGTACTCAGAGCCCTTGCCAGCCTTGTCTCCAAGGTGTGAAGAGTCTTCTCTCCGTATGATGCCAACCTTTGTCTGACAATGTTCAGTACATCAGCATATTCTAAGTCTGCAAAATCTGGCTACATCTGAGAGACCCAACATGACATGAGCACATCTCCCTCCTAGTTTAGCTAGGTGAGTTAAAGAGTTCATCTGACCTAAGACCAAATTCAGCTCCTTCACTGTTCAGAGCTCTTTTGAGGAAAGATAGAAATAAGAGCCTGCCTCTCTTTTCTCTTGGGAACTGCTTTTAAGCTGAAGCTTTACTGCAGTTCCCTGCCTGCCATCCGCAGCATAACCATGCAGCAGCCACATCTATGCCTGGTCTCATAATTGTCCTGACTCTGACACAGAGCCTTGGCTTCCTGGTTTGGGCTCAGACCTGCCTCATCATTACAGAGGTGCTGGTTGATCAGTGGACTATATCTGATCTTCAGCAATGCCTCTGGCCCTGATCCTGACCTGGACATGCTGCTCTATATCCTGGCTCCTTGCAGATGAGGTACCTGCTCATGCCTCCCTTTTATTGTGCTCTGCTCTCAGCTCACTTTTCTTTGAAGAACAACCTTCTTATCGCTTTCTGACACAAAATTGTCCATTAGTATTAAGTATAAGGATAAAATAGATCATACCTTTTCTTTCTCGACTACATGTTAAGGGATGTTAAGTATGATTCTGCTGACTACACAGCACTCATATATTCATCCTGCAGGTACCTCACACTCACAGACCCTCTCCATCCACCTGATACCCCACCCTAGAACTGAGTTCCCCTGCTCATCAGCTTGAAGATTGCCAGTGAAATACCCACACACTTCCCACACACTTCCCCTGCACATCAGGTCTGGGGAAGGTACAAACATCCCTTCCAGCAGTCCGCACCAGTCATGGGGGTTGTGGTCCCACTCCAGCTGTGGTCCCACTCCAGCTGTGGTCCCACTCCAGCTACACTGCTGAGCCATGCACTCACACTGATCACCCCAGAAGCTGGTTTTCAGATACAAACTCTTCCCACCCCAGTGGCTGTAGATTGAAGATCCCCTTCATTCCAATTGCTGGCACTGAGGCTCCCCCACTCACTTCAGCAGCCAACACCACCACCCAGGGGTGCCAACAGCCCCAGTCTCACTCCAGCAGGTGGTTCCCACTCCTCATGTGCTGCTCCCCCAGCAGCCAGCACTGAGTCCTTGCAGCACTCACACGCCTGGGATAGAGAGTGAGATCACACAGAGAGGTGGTTAAGAACAGACAGGACACATTGTGGTGGTCAGGCACCGGGCTCTGCTGGACTGACTGGCCACAGGTCAAGAGCAACAAGCCCATTTTGTACCCTTATCTGTCTACCCCCCACCTCTTTATTCCTCCCTGCTCCCTCTTCTCCTGCACACTGCCTCCTCGACTGGCATAGTCCTACCGACACCCTCCCATATCCTGGACCCTCAGGTTTGCAACCTTATCCTTTGCAAATTTCCAAGTTTGCCTGAAGATTCTGGATAGCTCATCAGCTGGTTTGACTGACTAGGCTTGTTTATTTAGGGATCTCCCTTATAACTTGTCAGTCTGGTTTCTGTCTCTGCGTGTTCTTATTTATAGTTTCTTTAGCCAGATGCCATTAAAGGAGAAGAGACTCTCCTTCCACATACCCCTACGATATTTAGTTGAATGTCATAGGAATGATCCCAAGAAGGTTTATTGAGATAAACTTACAGAGAATACTGTTAACTACTAGGAGAGGGAAAAAAAAGGGAAGATGAAAACTTTGTAAAGCAATTGGAGATGAGTCATGGGACAGCTCTTTTCCACTGTGTTAAAAACTTGTCATTTTGCATGGCAAAGCCAGATGTCTTCACTTTTACAAGTAATTTCATTTTAATTAGCTTTAAGTTCACAGCTACAAAAACCTTGCTTTAATATAGACTTTGAGAAACTAAAATTGAGGGGAAAGGCCAGCTTTATAAAACCCTGAGTAATTTGGCAGTGATCAAAGCATCATATATTTATTCTCTGCTTGCTTAATTTCTATAATAAATGGTTCTTTCTAGATTTGTCAAGCTTTTAAAGAGAGGAAAAATTCTCAGGCATTTTTGTTTGTTTTGTTAAAGGTGATATTTTAAATCTAAAAAAACCCTCTTTAGATCTAGTTAATTGGATACTAAATCTTTCAGTGAAATAACTCATACAGAAGTTCTGCGAAAATGTAGAATCAAAAAATCAACAGGAATTGGCCTTTTGTTTTGCCTATCCTCCAGATCAAAAAAATACAAAATGAACTCACCAGAATATTGTTTCCTTACATGGTTTTAGCTGACTCCATTTAGACAGCTGGGTGATGATCTTTGATATTTTTATCTGCATTAAAATGGAAGAAAATGTCATTTCCCCTATACAATTCTCTATGCGTAATGTGTAATCTTGGTAATCTACCCATTTCGTATTGTTTGTCAGTAGAGAGTTAATAGGAGTGCAAAATATCCAGAGGAGACAGTGTTGCAAGAAAGGGCAATTAAAATGGAATCTAAAATTGAGTTTTGAAAGGGTGAGAAATAAAGGGAATTTCAGCTCTTCTCCCATCACATGTTTTTGCCCCAGTGAAAAACATTTTGTAAGCATATAGTCTCATTTCTCTTCAGCCTTGGTGAATCAAGCAGGGGTCTCATGCTACCCACTGCCATGTGAAAAGTAAAAGTGTACAGAAACATCTTGCTTCTTAGTCTTCTCAATCCTGTTTTGAGAGGAAGAGACCTTTTTTGAAAGAAACTGTATGTTGACATAACCTTTCTTTCCTCCCCCCAAAAATTTACAGCAATTTTGTCTCAATACAAGTGCTTGAAGGTTTTCTGTATCCGGTGAAGGTACTGCAAGAAAAACTCTGAAATGAGTCACTTACTGGTTACTCTATCTGCTCTTGTGTCAAAGTAACTGGCAGTGATTGACCTGACTGATGCATGGAGCAGCAGATCTGTGCTACCATGGTACACGGGGAGATGCTGTTTCCAGTGAAACCATTAAACAGGACTCACTTGAGCACCTCTGCAAAACCAGTCCAGTGTCTCAAACACAAGGACTGAGCAGGTAAGAGAAGCCAGCAAAGTTTAGTGACATTTCTGAGAATTGTGTGCACAGCAAATGTCATCAGCCTGCATGCCTGTATCTCTGTATCTCAGCAAGGTCCTGGGCAGGTGGGCCCGAGGATGGGGCTGGCTGGCTTAGAACAGCTCAGTTGTCCTGGTGATTGTGAAACAGTTTCACTTTAAGTATTCTCAAATGCGTTACGGAGACTGACTGGAGCTCAGGAGCCAAATGAATCCTCAGCAAGTTTTCAGACCATACAAAATCTGGGAGGAGTGACTGCACTGGTTGTGTGACAATTCAAAAGGACCTTGACTTCCCTGGGTATTAGCACAAGGATGTCTTGTGCTGGCCCTGTGTGAGCAACACCAACTCATGTAAGTAGCAAGCTGGCTGTTTTTATATCAAGGCAGAGGGGCAAGTCTCGCTTATCCTCATCAGCACTGAAAAACTCGGAAGCGAATGGAGATCAGCCCAGTAGAAGTGCTAGGACAGGATTCTTCTCTTGTGACTGCAGCTCTTAGGGCAGGGCAAAAGGCCCAATAGTCAGCTTCTCTTGACCAGCTGTGTCAGGAAGGGCCTGACCCTGGGTCTCATGACACAAGAGCTTTGTGTCACAAAAGCTACACAAAGTAGTTTTCTACAGAAAACTTCCTTCCCTGATAAGGGTCACAACTGGTCCTATGGTTCAATTTAACCTTTGATGTGACAATACAGAAACCTGTCCACCACAGCCCAAGTGCGCAACATCACATGTGGCCTTAGCTGTAACTTCATCTTCAGTATTCTCAGGCCAAATTCTTTCCAAACTATGCTCCAGCCTCCCTTTAAAGCCCCTAAAAGGCAGACTTCTCTCTACCTTTGAAAAACTGGGTACTTTTCCTTGGAGGGGAGGGGGAAAAACCAAAAAGGAGGCAATTTCTCATAGTAAATGTTTGTGGCTGAAAAACTGGTTTACCTCTACCTACCTCCCTGTACGTGAAACATTCATGTTTCTTGGTTTCTTTTATCTAAAAAAAATTTAAAAAAAAAATAAAAAAAATTACAGGACAAAGGATGCCTCATGCTTTCAATGAGGCATTGAAAAAGTTTTCTAAAGGATTAAGAAAAAAAAATGTTTCCTATAGGAGGTTGAGTGTCCATATGGAGCAGACAATTTTTTACCAAAAAAGGCCCTGGAATTTTCTCATTTTAAAACAATCAAATCCAAAAAACTGCACTGCATTTTCAGTGGAGATTGGTACAGGGGAAACCCCTGCTTGGAATTTTTGTGGAAATTCCTCTTTCATACATTATCCCTTCTTATCTATTTGCAGGAATGTACAGGTGAAAATATCACTGTAAATTCCTATAAGGAGGGCTGACAACATGACACTCTGGAAGTGCTGCCTTCCTTCATCCATTCCTGACAAACCAACAACAATAACAGACCTGTTTGACAGCTGAGGGAGGTTATCTTTCACCTATGTTGCTTTATGCACCATGAAAGATGAGCTCACAAAATCCATCCAGAGCAAGTAATCGATGTGCTATTTCACACTTATGAAGAAGCACAAGGCTTAAAAATGAAAAGGGTAAAGAAAAAAACCCACAGTAACAAAAACTCACATGGGAAGACACAGTTTGCTCACTGCAGGAGTTCAATTCTCCAAGCTTCTGGTGGTGATTTTGCTTGAGCATAATTGCTTTTGTGAATCAGGCAATCACATGATACAATAAATTAAACAGTAAATCAGTTCAAGCAGTGATGTACCTTATAATTAAGCAATGCGAGTAATCAGCCTAAAATGGGGCCCACATGAAATTGTAGTGTCATCAAGCAATAACACAATCATAGCTCTGCATCAAATGTGGTAATCATGGGGAAAAGGTTGTTTAATTATTAGGCCCCTCAATTCTGGAATTTCTACTAAGACTCAAGCAAAGTTTAAATACCCCGTCAGGAAACAGAACTACTTTCCAGTTAGTAGTTTCTCTTAATGTTAAACTGGTAGAAGACATGAGAATTGCGTTTCTGACAGTGTCCGTGTCTTTGGTCTGAAAGCCTTTATTTTAAAAAGGAGAAACACTCTGTTCATACCCTTTTTATTCCTCTCCAAAAGCTTCTCTAGTCTCAGAAGTCGACAAAGGGTTCCTACTATTGTATTTTTACAATTTTTCCTAGGAAAAAAGATACCGGACTCTTACCTTTTGCTCCATGGAATGCATTTCCAAAAACAAAACAGTTTTAGACTTCTTTGTGATCAAAGAAACTCCTTGTAAGATCAAAAGAAACCTTTTGTGAAGCAAACTTTCTTTTGCGGTTGAAAATATTTTTCTTCTAGAAACTGGAAGCAGAAATGAGTAATAACTTTTTAAAACATCAGGTTTTATCTGTAACATTTTCTGCTGAAGTCTTCAGTTTTCAGGTGGTTTTGACAGAAATGTGTGAGGTTTAATTTTTTTCATGCTAAAAATGGTTTTCAGTCATTAAATTATCACTATTTTTAATACAGCACTTGTTTAAAAAACAGAAGGTGTGCCATCATATGGGTTTTATTTCAATTTTCCTTTCTAGGGCTGGGGGTTAACACTGTTCTCACAAGTTGTGTTAATTTCCTTTGGAGTTAAGTTCTCATTAGTGTTAGCTTGGTAGATGCTGCTTCATTTATTTCAGTTTCTGCCTTCTGTGATATTTTAAGCTGCAGCCTCCATGAAGTCAGAGGAACTCTCATCTCAGCTGCATCGCAGGGAGTGTCCTTTTTAGACAGCTAAATATATCACCATGACTTGAATTTTCTTCTGGGATTTGTGAATCAAATGGATGGGGTTCTCCATTCCCTCTGGATTGATGTACAACTGTGAAAGCTTGACCTTTACCTGCTGAATATCCATTTCATTCTAGCCTGAAAATAATTCAGAGCTGTAATGAGGTTTCTCTAACTTGTTTGTCTGCTAATTACAAAGTTTTATCCTATGCCAGGAGCCAAAGAGGGAACTGGTCACCAATTAACCATGACATTTCTGCTGCTATTCTATCCCAAAGTGACTTGCCATGTCCCACTAATCTCCTTGTGGCTTCAGGAAGTCTACACTGCACTATTCTGTACTTTTCCACTAATATAAACTGTAGGAGACAAATGTGACAAAATTCAGTGCAAGACCTTATAGAAGGGTGAGGGACTATTTTTAAACAGTCTCTAAGTAGGTTAAAGCTCAGCACTTATGCTTTCACATCCGGTCACCAGCACCAAGAGGAGCGTGTCCAGCTGCTCTGACTAAAATCAGTGACACATGACACAGAGGACAATGGATACTTACTCCTGAGTCTCCATTGCATCTCTTGGATTTATCTTGCTAAGTTATCAGACTAATTGGTTTTTGGATAGGCCTTTCATACACTTCAGGAATCACCAGCTGTTTTACATTGAGACTTATTCAAACCTCCGTGAATACTAAACAAGATAAGACCATTGTCCTTGTTTCCTGATTTTGGGATCATTTTAAGAGTACAGTCTGTTTTCTTGTTGGCATAGGAGGAAAAGGATCAGCATAGGATGTGCTATAACTGTGTGGCCACCTTCCTGTTAAGAAAAATGTCAGGGACAGGTTATGGACTGTGACCTTATAAGGGCAGTCATCTTCTGGAGTCAATGCAAAAAACACATTTGCCAGTATTTAGCAGTTTATTTGTTGTCCCTTATGCCCTTTGTTATTAATACAGTCTATTCACGTAAAACTTACTCTGCTGTTTGTTAGGTGCATGCACACAAATACACACGTTTTTATTAGTTAATCTTTCAGACCAGTTGTTCCCTTTCTGTTAAAAATCTTTATAGAACAAACTCAAAATCAGTATTTCCCCACTGAAGCCAGTGATTTTTTCAGAACCTCAACCTTTTTCACCACCAAAAATACTGGATACTGCCAGGACCTCAGGGTCAGAGGGCTTGCAATCTTCAGGACATACTATGAGGGCAGATATCAGGAGCTAGGTTACCTGACGCAGTACAGTTTGACAGACAAGGATCAAAAGAATTTACCCTGTATACCCTGTATACAATTATTCATCAACATAGAAGAGTCATTCCCTATGAAAGAGCTCAAAACCTTTCTTCCCCAGAAGAAAGGTTGTGTGCCATTGGGATGTGTATAGCTTGATCTATGGCCAAGGGAAGGAAGCAAACACCCAGCAAGGTAAACAGAATATACTGACCTACCTATCTAAATTTTTACCAACCTCCTCCCTTTATAAGACATTGATAGCACAGAAAATAATTATTTTTGTTCTTTTGACTAGAAAAAAATCTGAACTTTAATAAAGATAAAGCTAACTGAGAAGGAACTAGCTCTGATCTCAAATTAACCCCACCCCCACTGCACCAATCTCCACCTTAGCAAATATTGACTCTCTCAGCATCCTATTCTGCAGTCCTGGAAGTGTGATCAGCTCTTTAGGGACAAGTGCTCTACTTTGGGTGTCCACAGACTTCTGAATTGACAGGAGAGATATCTACCCACATCAGTTGTGCTAGCCAATGATGAACATGATTCAGTCTAGGCAAGATTTCCCTTGGCATGCAAGCTGAAATCCAGTGTCTGGCTCTGGTCTGGCCTTATCTGGGCAGTGGAAACCCACTTGTTTCTTGAGGTCTCTGTTCACGAAGAAGACTCCATCCATGCATGATCAGTAGTTTGGTATCACCCCTGTGTAAAAAAACTCTTAGGAGGACCACATGGGACTGACGCCTTGTCTAGAGGCAGGACATTAAAAATCACACGTTTTATTTGAAACTGAAAAGGCATTTCCAGAGAAACCCGGTCTTGTGGTTGGAGACCTGGTTTTGCTGTTATTCCTGCCCCCATCACTAAGGCGAGCTGGGACAGATTTTCCTCTGGATACACTACTGTTCTTCTCAGGGGTCAAACTTCCTTTCATGCCCTGCTTTAGTAACTATCTCAACACTTCTTCCACTTGACTTTGCTGATGAACTCTGGATATCTGTATTTGTGTTATTATGCAGTGTTGTTAATATTGGACCTGCTGGTTCATATTAGGAGCACATTCAATTCCAGATGCTTGTGTTCTGCTCCCGCAGAAAGGTGACGCCTTTCTTGTTTTGCTTTCCTTTTCTCTCCGTGCTGCAAAGCTGTCTTCGTGGGTGTATCCTTATCAACAGTGAAAGAAATACATGTTCAAGGAATTTTCAATACATGAGTAGGGCAATTTGAAATCCATGCACATAACAGGCAACAGACTTTTAGTGCCTGTCAAAGTTCAATTTCTAGTTTTTATTTAATTTTCTAGTGACAGTGCAGTCTCATGTGGCATGGAGCAGAAGGCAAATCTCATATCTGCAAGCGTACATTCATTTAAAGTTAGCTTATAAAGTAATTTTGTGACAGAAGTAGCTTCAAGTGAAAAGTGGAGTATGGAAAAGATTAATTCAGTTGAGTCTCCCACTATTTCAAATTGAAGTGGAAAAGAACACCAACACATCACCAATTCAATATAGTGTCAATTTCGTGAAATCTCTTCTGAGTAGATTCTTTGTTTCATAGTAGGGATTTTCACTACACTTATTCCCTCATGCGGACTCAATAAAATTTTACTCTCCTCTAACAAGCCAACAATTTCCATGAAATTAATTGAAACTCCTAATTTGAGAGTTTTACTTCTGTGTTACGAGAGGATGAAACTTGTGGATGGATTGGAAAGCCATTAAGTGGATAGACAATACCAAATGAATGCACAGGTGGGTTGTATATGTCCCATTTCCACATTAAATAACTTTTGATTCTCGCGTACTCCTTTGGGGTCTGAATCTGTTTTTCAGGCAGGTTGCTGAAGTGTGTGCTTAACCACTGAGTCCTAACCCATTATTTAAATATTTTTTGCTATTCCACTGTGGCACTGGAGCAGGGAACTCTCTGAAGTGAGGGATTTAGTCCAAAGCGTAATTGTGGTAGGGACTGAGTGGGAGTGAAAGAAACAACAACTTGTACAGGAAGCCCCAGCAGGGAATTTGCCACCACTCCCAGGTGGCTTTGAAACCTGAGAAACAGCACAAATGGAATAGGAAAACAAAGTTTTCTGTGTGATTGCTTAAGTTGGCTTTGAACACACATTTTTCGGTCCTCCATGGGCCAAGCATCAACATCAACAAGGCTTCTCCAGCTCTGCTCCCCCAGCCCTGCCCCTCATGCTTGGACAGATTCAGAGAGTGGGTAAATGACCTCACTCTGCTAAACTATAACTGGCACAGAAAGAGGGAGCTTGGACTGAGGCGTTCATTTCTATCTGCAAGCATAAAGATCTGCTTTGCTTGATGTGCATCAGCTGGCATTATGTGTTTGATAAATGCTGTCATTTGAAAATTAAATTTTACAAAACGGGATTAGATGGGAAATGGCACGTAATTAATTAGCGGGAAGCACTGTGGAATTAAAAGGCAGAGAAGCGTATGGAACAATGCTTGTTTTTCAAAAAGATTCAGGAACATTAATGATTAAGCATTCAGTTGAATTCTGAAATGCTTTGACTTTCAGCACAGGACATTTTCCTCTTTATGTCTGCATCCCCCAAAGATTCACTAAACACAGTGAATTTTCTCATTTATTTTGTTACTAATTTTTAGGAAGGACTGATCATACAGAAAGGTCCCATGTAAGAGTTAAATTTACAGATCGTGTTTATGAATCCCCTAATTTGTATTCACAGATACTCATCATTTGAGACATTCAGGCCTAGAGGAGCTAATTTGGATTCAGCAAAGCACCTATACACATGCACTAATGGAAGCGTCTGTTTAAGTCCAGTTATTTCAGTCTATTAAGTTTAGCTCCCTAGTGCTTTAGTTTACATTGGAATTTGTGTTTTGGCCGTTTTTGTCTAATACTCAACATAGTTAGGTGTAAGAACTTTATTGTGGCTACTAAACTGTCATTTCAGCTGCCCATTCCATGACTGTTTAATAGGGTCACAGCTGATGTGTTCTGCTAATATTGTATATCATAGTTAACTTTTCTCCATTTTGTTAAGGGATTCACTTGCATGAATTGGGCATGGGGAAGATGTGGAAATTGAAAGACAAAAAAGTTTAGTTCTTTTTTTTTAATCAGTTCTAGCCATAAAACTTAGAGGGTCAGAATAAATGTCTGACCAGTTGCCACAGCCCAAGAAGACAGTGGGATAATATTATAGGTTTAATAGATGTGGTGTAAAGAACATGTCAGTATAAGAAGAATCAATAATAGATGCAACTTTTTAGCTCCATTTGCACCGATTTGCGCACAAATGTATATTTGCAGTAAGAGAGATGAAATGCAAAGGTATAGTATAGTCAGAAACTGTACCACTTGTTGAGGAGAGGAAGTCTTAAAAAAATACCAGAAGGAAGAAAAAAACATTACAGGGACTGTGACTTATATGATCAACTGGCAATATAAAAATGAAACAGGAGGAGGGATGGTAGTGGATGTCCTTGGAGCCTCATGGAGAGAAGCTGATGATGGAATAGTCTGGTGTGTAAGGCCATATATGCCCCAGTAGGTGGGTTTCCTTATTGCGTGATAAACCTTGTGTTTGGTTGTGCCCTCCCAAGGGGATAGAATCTCCAACATTTCTACCTGCATATAACTTTGTTCCCACAACTCTGTGGAGCTGTTGGTTGAGTGACACTTAATGACCAGGGGCAGAAATATCATGCCAGTAAAGGCAAGGAATGACTTGGTTGGATAATTTTATTTATTGATGTGACATTACAAATTACTTTCTACAGTTCCATTGAGGTAAAAAAAACCCCGCAACCTCATTCTAAGGTGACATAAATGTCTATTTTTTTGTGGATTACATAGGTTTGTTATTTTCAGGTATTGCAATTTCCCTCATATGATTCAGCAAATACACTCTACCTAGAAAATTATTTCATCACATGCTTAGGTTTCTTACCAAAGTGAGGCACTGGAGAGCATGTTCAAGACTGAAATAGGATGGTATGAGGATTCCTGAGCTGTTATTTTGCATCTTACTATTATAGTCTCTTCAGAGACATCCAAGTGTAAAGAGCATAATATTGTCACAGCTTAACTTGCCAGCATCGCACATCACACCTAAGAGTAATTGCTCTACAGGTGTCTGAAGCATGTAAAGATATGCACACATTCACCTTATGCTTAATGAAAAGATTAAAATATTAAACAATTAAGTTTGTAGTTACGGCTGGGAAATTTACCTACTGAGGTGAGTAGCTCCTTTCTAAGTCGAGTTCAGAAATTGGGACTACTCTTTTTACACAGCCACAGCATCTGACACCAAGCTAGAATCTCAGCCGAGTCTGCTGTTTCCCTCTGTTCATTTTCTTTTCCAAGAAGCAGAGTAATAAATGAAGGTGAGGCACAGAACTACCTGGGAAAATAGAAATTCTCTTCTGAAGTATGTTTGATATTTTGAATCTTGCTTGCACTCTAAATTGCAACAAAGGGGAAAAGACTGATCTCTTCCCCCCACCTCCATGACATGAAAAATTCTGAAAAAAAGAGGTACTCTACTATAGTTATGTGTTTATTTTCATACAGACATGTATTCCTAGAAGCAGAGAGTCAAGGCAAAATGATTTGATCATTGACAAAGTGCAGCACTTTTGCCATATCGAAGCAGAATGTCTCAACAGCATCAAATACAAGACAGTAAAAAAATTGTAGCTTATTTGCCTTTAAACTTCTGTATAAACTGACACATCTCCATAGAATG
The DNA here is from genome assembly GCF_001604755.1 of Lepidothrix coronata. Taxonomy (NCBI): domain Eukaryota; kingdom Metazoa; phylum Chordata; class Aves; order Passeriformes; family Pipridae; genus Lepidothrix; species Lepidothrix coronata. The sequence continues at coordinate 1,289,204 of NW_016690400.1, forward strand.
CTCTGGTTTGGATGATTCTTATTCTCTGATGGAAAAATTCCTGCCAAAATACTTGAAATAATAATCTCATGACATTAATTTAATATGTTTTGAATAGAGACATCATTATTTAATCATTGCAGTGATAAAGATGAATTCTCATCTTTATGACAACTTCTGTCTGCCAAAGAAGCCTTATAATGTAGAGCAGTAAGTCCTGAAGATAAGAGCTACAGGATATTCCACAGGAATCAGAGCCCCGCTGAGATAGGACTCTTAACCTGCCTGGTAAGGCAAGAGCTTGTTCAGAGAACAGCAACCAGAGAAGGGAATGGAGCTAGAGGAACAAGGGAGCACAAAGGGAGAGTACAAACAAGAAACCACCAGGAGCTAGAAGGTGTAAATGGCAACTTACCAAGGGGCTTTTTCATAAACTAGGCTGGTGTACCTGTGTTCATTTAAAAAAAAGTAAGATGTAATTTGCATTCTTTTGTTTGCATGTCACGGAGACAGAGCAACCAATATGTGTTTGGTTCAGCTTTTGTAAGGGCAGGCAGCTACAACGTGGTCTTGTGGCACCAAATGCTCACCTAGAAAGGTCATCTTCAAGAAATCTCAAGGGACCTTTTCTTCAGAGCTAGCAAAACCAGTTGAAAAGTCCTTTCACAGTTTTGGCCGAAGGGAAACACCCACTTCTAAAAAAGAATATTATATTTGTTCTTTTTCTATTTTGTTGGGAAATAAAGAGCTTATCTAAAGCCTGCTATAACTTGAACGGAACAGCAAGAAACAAAGCAGTACTTTCGAAGAGACAAAAAAAGTATGAATTCTGAAATGTTTTGACAGACAGAATTGACAGCTGAAGAATTGACAGCAAGAAGAAGCACACAGCAGATTTGTGTTCAGTGAACTAAACCACTGAATGAATTGCAACTGCCGTACACAAACTACCCTTAGCAAGTACCTGGCTCCTCTGTCTCAGTAGCTGTATCGATAAAAAGCTAATCATCTTGCTGCTGTACAGGTCTCGCCTGCAGTGCACTGAACAGTGCTGCAGTTACAACAGTAAGAGCTGATAATAAGACAGGGGGGAAAAAAGACACAAAGTATGTTTATTTTGGGCAGCAGCTTAAGTATTTTCCATAACCTTCATACTTGGTCTGTGAGCTTTCTTATTAGTATCGTTCTTACGACGGCATTGATTTCAGTTTAGCAGCCAAACACCATATGGAATTGAATAATCAAACATTGCATTTAAACATGTTGAAATGAAACTTCATGACTCATTTAAATTTTTTTCTCTTCCAGAAACAGAACTTTCCCTCTTTTTGGAGACCCTGATATCCATTTCTCTATAGAAATTGTCACCAAGACCAATAACTGGCTTATTCCACCTTCTCACAAAGACATTTGTAAGTGCAGATTCCCAACTGGTGGCCAAAGAAGGAGGCTGAGTTCCATGGACAAAGCTCCACGGAGGAGACATTTGCACCAAGTTTTCTGTACTCTTCATCTACACCAAGCAAGGTCACAGAGTGCATTCCTACTCTTCTGGTTCTGTAAAGGAAGAACAAGACTTCTCACAAGCAGGATCAGGCATATCTGACAGTACAAACCAGAATAAGAAGTGGTTTTGGTATTTTGGGCAGTTTGGAAGGTGTCAGAGCGTGCATGTGTGTGTGCAGCTGTTCTCCTCTGTCCATGGTGCTGGGACAGGGGCTATGTACAGATACAAAACTCTAACCCTCACCCAGGTGAGAAAACATTGCTATTTCTGAGATTTGTTGCCTTCTAGTAAATGTTATTAGATTGCACTAACGCCAGATTTATAGTCATAAACTATTATGGGCCCAGTGTATTGTTATACAGCACCAGAAAGAAGATACATATATCATTACCATGGCTGGACAAGATGTTATTTCTATTGTAGCAGAGATTATATATTCCAGATAAATATCCTAACAGATCCTCATGAGTTCATCTGTCCAGCTGCATTTCTGAGCAAGCTGAGGAAAGGTTGTATCTGCCTTCTCCAGAAGCTTTTCTGAGACACAGATCTGTGGACATCACCTCTTTTTTGTGGTGCTCTTTTTTGCCTCTGTGCCTGAACCTCATATGGTGAGGAGTGTACTAGTGGGAACTCTCCTGACTGAAAAGTCAGGGTATCACCTCGGTAGGAGGCACCCAAATCAGGCTCACAAGTGATTAGGTTTTCATCTGGAAGGTACCTCCTGTGGCAGTTATTTGGAAGCTGATGCTTAGGGTAGGGAAAAGATGCTGAAGTTGAGACTAGAAGTATCTCAATGGAGTTTGTGGTTTGATGATCCTGTGGCTTGTTCTCCTGAAGAGGAGGGAGCTGTGAACTACTTGATGTTAAGAGTTAGGTTTCACTGTCTCATGTGTCATGATTTTCTGTGGCAGCTGTATAATCTGGAAAAAGTGGGAGCAGTTTGAGGACAGAACAATGGGTACTCGAACTTTGGAGGGTCAGCTGGCTGTGGAGAGAGACCAGCAGCTCTAAAAAGGTCAAAAAGAAGCTCACGGACCTTGCAGGGACTTAATGTGCTCATTCTTTTCCTGGGTTCTGAAAGCCCCTGTGGATGACATCACTATTCTCTGCACACAAAGAAGGACATTTGCTGTTGCAAAGCTTGTAAGGAGCCTGTGAACAGAAAGCATGAGATTTCTCAGCAACCTCATTTGGCTGTGCTGACTCTTGGCTGCTACAGGAGTTACTTGATGCAGCATGATCCAAAGCATGAAGAAGAAAGGTGATTTTAGGCAACTGGGTGTTCTAGCTGTTAGTCCACACTTTTCTAATCCTTGTATTTGAGGGCATTTGAATTGTTCTTTCCTGAACTCCAGGATATAAGAGCAATGTGTGCATGTGGAGGTTTAATAGTGTGGGGTGGGGACGCTGCCCTTCTCTTCAACAGCAATCATATGATGAAGGAGGAATGTGAGGTGTTTTGTGACAGAACCAAACTATAAGACCTCCTTAAAGTTATATGGGCACTTGGTGAGGCAACACAGATTTGCAAATACTGTGTTAATTGCACGGGAACCTAGGCACACAGCTCCAGCAGTCTCCTAGATTAATTTCTTGAGCATAGTAATTTTTGCTGAGACACTCCCATGGTATGTATGGAAAAGAGAGCATCAAAAATATGCATTATGTCCTTTGAATTGCAAACTCTCGGGGGGAGTTAAGGCTTAAAAGAAGAAGGTTCTCCACTCCCTCTTAGTATTAATTTTTTCTTTCTGAAATTTTTTAGTAAAAGTGTAGCACATGCCTACCCAGCTGAGTTTCCTAGACTGACAACAGTGTCTGTTGCAAAAGTGGTTTTCTGGGAGCTCGTAGAATTGAATAGCAGAACAGTTCAGTGGAAGGGACCTAACATAATAATCTAGTCCAACTGCCTGACCACTTGAGGATGATTGAAAATTAAAGCATTTCGTAAGGGGCATTGTCCAAGTGCCTCTTAAACACTGAAAGGCATGGGGCATGAAGGCAGACCCGGGTGGGTAGGCACTGTCCTGAGATTAAAAGCATGGACTGCATCCCGCATCTGCAGCTGGCACTCAAGAGCTTTGCAGATTGCGGAGCCACAGTGGCTGGCATCGCTGCCCCGGGAAAGATTTCTGTCGTGCCTGCTGGATCTACACGCCTTTCCCAGCGGTGCCAGGTGCAGCTCCGGCGTCCTCCCTGACCTTCAGAGGAGGTCGCCCACGGGCCGTGCCAGCGCCTCCCCAGAATGCAGGCGCCGCTGCTCCCCCATCCCCGGGCTCACACTACTGCCAGCACCATTCCGCCCTAACCCCCTCCCTCCTTTCAGACCCATATAGGTTACTTTGGGGGTTGTTGTCCCACCTTTCCTGCTGGCGACAGGAGGGTGGATCAGCAGCAGAACTCGTCCCCTCCCCACCCTGCTCCAAGCCGGCGGTAGGCATCCCTAAAGGTGGGTGCCGGTGCCGTGAGAGGGCATTGCTCTACTCTGTCAAGTAGCCCTCGCAGCTCCTTCCTCCTCACCTTCAGATGCTGTCCCGAATCCGGGCTGGACAACGGATCGCTGCACTCGCGTCCTTCAACCGGCAATCGCAGGGAGGCGACTTTCCTCTTTCCCCCTCCCGCCCCACTTCACCTCCCCTCCCTCCCCCCAACCTGGTTAGCGAAAGCACAGAGACGTGCAGCCGGCGATTCTTCTCCGGCCACAGTATATCCGACTCGAAGCGGGAGGGAGGAGAAGGGTCTGCTCCTTCCCTGTCTTCTTCCTTGCCTCTCCAACTCCTTTCAGGACCTAGGGAATGAGAGGGGATCCCCGTGAAGGACTCAGAACAGAGGACGCAGAACGCTTTCCCACACCCTCTCCCTTTTGCAGGAAGCCGTGTTTGCAGAGATTTCCCCTGGCACACACACTGACTCCCGAGGAGATGCAAGGAAGCGATTGCAAAATGCAACAACGAGCTGACACCTCCCCTCCTTCCCCCACGGCAAAGCGGAAGGACACCTGGCTGCTGCAGAAAGTCGGAGATGGGGTGGGGGACATGCAAACACACGCACCCCTCCGAGGGGCTAGGGGAGCTCTGGGGGCCTCCTCCGCGGCGAGCACCGAGGGGCCAGGGAGGTGCAGGGAAGGGGCGGGGGAGCCGGAGGCAGGGGGAGGGAGACAGTCCAGCTCCCGCAACGAGGGGAGGAGGAAGGAGGGACCGTGTCGGTGGGATGGTCCGGAAATGCTGTGATAAAAAGAGGGGCGCGGGGGAAAAGTAGGGAGAAGGTCTGGAGTCATTCCCTCTCCTCCACACTGCACCCGCAACTTCCCCGGCAGCCCTCAGGCTCACGGGCGCCGGCCGGAGCCTCCCGGGGAGCAGAGGAGCCGCAGCCACTCGCCGCCGGCCCGGCCCGTCTCAGCACCGCGCCCGCCGCCGAGCGAGGTACCGGCGCGGGGCCGCGCCGGGAGGGGCAGAGAGGAGAGGCGGGGTGCGGGCACACGGGGACGGGGACAGCCCTGGTCCCCCCTGGCACGGCTGTGACCCGGTGCAGGAGCCGGGCGGGGGTGGCCGCGGCCGGGGCCAGCAGCTGGAGGCAGCATCGTGCGCGGCGGGGCTGCTGAGCTGCACCTGCGGCCGGCCGGTCTCAGCCTCGAGCCCTCCCGGCTCATCCTGCGGAGGTTGCAGCCCTCGCTGGCATTGCGCTGGGGGGGCTTTCCGAGGGGTTCGGGCGGGGGGCCCTGCCCCGCGTTTGAGCTTTCCATCCCGCCACCCGGGCTGCGTCCGCACCCAGATCGCCCCGACATCCTCTGCTTGTCCTCCCAAGCACTCGCAGGGCGCTTCACCTTCAAATGCCCCCTCGGTGGTCCCCGGCGGAGCTGACACTCCGGAGCGAGCCCTCCGAAAGCCGAGAGGGCGAGAGGCAGGCGGGGAAACAAGAAAGTTCAAAGGTTTAACCCCTTCCTGCCCGTCTGCAGGAGACAAGCCTGGAGGGGCACCGCACTGCTCCTCCACGCTTGCTCCTGGCCACTTGCCCTGTCTGGAGAAACCACTGCATTCTCCTGCCTCCTCCCACCCGGTGACCGCTCACCAGCATGCAGCTCTGCTCCTCAGGTGCCTTGTCGTGCAAAACAGGGCCTGAAGAGATGGAGAATTGAAAAGTTGTCTGCTCTCAGACAAGGGGGGGGGGGAAGGCTGTGGAGAGGGAGCTGAGAAAGACTGGGTATCAGCCTTCTCTTTTCCTAGAGACACTAGTCCTCTTTTGATTGTGCCTTTTTGCAGGCTGCCCTCCAAGGATTCCTGGTCTCTGTGCATGTGAGGTGTGAAGGTGGGAGCACCCCAAAGCCCTCATCATGGATTTTGTTATGAAACAAGCTCTAGGAGGTAAGTGTGGTTGGCATATGAGGAGCCTTGAATCCCTCCCACCCCTCCCCTTTGCATCTGGCAATAGAGGGCATGGTCTGCAGTGGTGGGGTCTGCAACTGGACTAGCTCTTCGAGGACTTGGAAGAGCATGCTTGTCACTGATTCATGATCCCAGAGCAAAGTGTTTGAAGAGTGTGAGCAGGAGAGGGCAGCAACAAGCAGAGACCAAAGCCCCATGTCAGAGAAGAGGCCTCCCACACAAGGTGTGCAGGCCCTGGGTCATGCCTCATCTGGCACCCTACCAACTGACTGCATATCCTACTGTACAGTGTGCAGGTCTTGCTTTGCTTCGTGCCATGCCACGCCACTGAGACTGGCATTATAAAGGCTGCAGACTGGTTTCAGCAGAGTAAACCCAAAGAAAGAGTGGCATTTTGTCTGTGTGTGTGTAAGCCCTCTTTTCATCTTTGCCCCAAACACTGGCCAAATCTTGAACAAAAAACACCCAGAGTAGGAATTTCTGCACCTGGTATTTTGAGAGTTACTTTTAATAAGAATGTTGGCACAATAAGGAGGGAAATAGTAGTAAAGTGCCCCTACACACCCTACCTGGGTTTGAGGCCAAACTTCTATGTATTTCAGTATCTTAGCTTCCATGTATGATGGATTGTTTTAACCTAATAGTGGAAAACAGAAAAGGTCTGTGTGGGAAATTGAAAATAACACATAAGCATTTAGGAATAAGGTTTCTTCATTCTGCCAGTTTTGCTGCCTTTCTAGGCTGCTTGACCTGAACATTGGGTCTAGGCAATGTTGTCACTGGGGCAATGCTGGCTGCTACTGGGAACTGGAATAGTTGGCCTCAGAGGAAGTCATTCTCTCTTGTACTGTTTTTCATGTGTGCATTTTCCATTGTTTTTCCTTTGAATAAACTGTAGAGTTGTGGAACTGTGTGAATGTTTAATGTGTGGTGATATTGATGTCATATACAACTTCAGCATGTACTGCAGGACTCTCTGGCATGGAAAAAGTGTTTTCATCTTTGCAAGTGGTGGGTGTTTTTCACCAGGGGATCAAAACTCTCACAGTTGAGAATAGAGCAAGCAACCCAAGTTTTAGCTGGTGTGTTTTGAATAGGAAGATAAAATTGGAGAAAAAGGGAGTAATTTGGTTGCATGAAATAGAAATATATGAAGATCTCTATGTAAGAAGATAACAGTTTGTGTGGTAGCAGTGTTATGTTTCATTACTCTACGGTGCGTGTTTTGAAGGAGAAATAGTTCTGAGACATGCAGGTTTTGCACTATTCACTATGGTATTAATAAGGTTGCTTGCACAGAAATGAACAAGTGTACCTGCAAACTGGAGATACAGCCACTGCAGCTGAAGATCCATGAATCCACTAAAGGGAAATAACTGCTTAGAGACTGCAGTTAAAGGCAGGGGGAGGAGGGCTGCAGCAAAGGAGTATCAGCTGAGATGCGTGTCTTCTTTTGCAGCTTAGTGACTTAACCTTGTGTTGGAAGCAGTGTGTGCCCGTGCTTAACAGCATTCACTCTGGGCAGACATTCATTCTAATATAGTGTTGCATGCCACAGTCAGGATTGATATTGTATGATAATAGGACTTGCTGAGAATGCAAATTTGAAAAGCATCTTTTTGTGAAGTCTGAGTTCCTGATGCCTTTCAAGATGCTGCCCAGGGCACCAGCTCTTCTGCCAGATGACTTAATGTGTCTGGAACTTGCCCACTTACTCAATAAAGGAGAAGTCTCTGCAGAGTGGTAAAATCCAGGAAATGCTAATTCATTAAGCAGAGTCCTAGTTTTAAATTAGAAATAGTTTCAATGAAGAAAAACAGGATCTCCCAGTGCAAATGTAATATGGAAAGTAAAGGTCGTTTTGGATACTCGTTTCTCACAAGAGTTAAAGCCCAAGCTGATGTAAACCATGTAAGCTGGCCACACTGGTACAGCAAGCCAAGGACTAGAAGTTATAGTTTGTTTCCTTAATTATGGGGCCAGAACTCTTTTTGTATGCCAGTTCTGACATCCAAAGGGAGATGCTCAAACTGAGCAAAGCACCAAACCTCTAGTGATTGACAAGCGTGCTTTGCCTAGGATACATGGTGTGATCTGCTAGTGACCTTTTTATTATCCTCACTTTCAGGGAGACCTTTGTGTGGATTTCATGGCTCTTTGATTTTAGTTTGATGCGGCTTTTCCCGGAACATCTCTGAATTCATTTGGCTGTCTGATAAGATTTTTTGAATAGTTTTTATCCCATTTTCAAAATCTCTTCTGGCACTCCCGGAAGAAAGAAAAAAAAAGTACTGCAATTTTCTCAGTAAGGTCCCCCTTAATTTACAGAGAATCAGATTTGCTATAGATACTGCTTGCAGACCACCTACAGCTATGATAGTTTAACCCTTCAACTATCTCAGCTGGTGACAACTCACAGAGGCTGAGGGCCAACTGGGTGTCCTCAACTGAGCGTAATGGGTATGTAATTTTCTCTTCCCAGTGTCCAGCACCAAAGTGGGGCTTAGGCCAGAGCTTATGATAGCTAAGAGCCTGGATTTGAGAATGGTTTGCAGGTGGGGTGCTTTTGACCTTTCTCTGCTGGATAGGACTCTGAAGCATGTGAGGACTTTGGGACCAGGTTGTGTCCTACTGGAGTGATCAGAGGAGGTACTGAAAGAGAAGCATCATGGTTCTCCTGCCTCCTCACTCACCTTATTGAGGAAGAGGAGGTCTCACTCTCTGCTAATTAGCAGTAACCGTAGCCTTAGGAGGACACTTTCTGTGCGAGTTTTCCCATCGCCTTTGAAGCAAACTTTGAAGATGTTACCCTTGTCTCTAATGGCACAGGATGATAGGATTTGCTTCTCCTTGGAGTTTTGCCAGTCAGAGGGGAAGAAGGGAGCAAGGTGTTTTGAAGGGTAGGTGAGCTAAGTTAACAAGCAAGAAAAGGCAGTTATGTGAGGTAGAGTTGCTTTGTTTTGAAGTCTGTGTGGTTAGGAGATCTAAGTTTTGTGGAATCAGTTTGACGTGTTATTGTATTGCTGAAATAGAATGTGTCCTTTCCCGACTTGTTGTTAAAGGGGGTCTGCAAAAGCTTGCTATTTCTGTGCAATGGAAGGTCATCCTCTGCTGTACTGCCAGCACTGGGATTTTGCTGTTGGTGTTGGCAGCATTTTATGCCTGGAGTTTGACCAGCTTGAAATGTGTCTTTCCAAATCCCTGGCCCCTTAATGGAAAAATCCTTGACCCTTTCATTAGCAGTGGAGACTGTGGTCCAGGAAAATATTAGCTTACTTGGCCAATTTGCTACTGTGGCCTTTTTTTTTTTTTTTTTTTTTTTTTTTTTGTTGCTTCTCAGACCTTTCAACACTGTATGACAGTCACTCCATTTGTTGTCTGACAGTGACAGAACCCATAGAGAGGTCATGATGCTGATTAGCTGTGTAAGACAAGAAGAAAATAGCAAGAAGAAACCTAAGGGCTTAAAGCTGCTGCTTCTTCCACAGAAGTTACAGCAAGGGGATATTTTGTACCTCTGACCCTGCTGCATCAGCAGACATTGACATAGGTGTGTAGCCAGGCTGATTGGTCACTTTGCTGCTCCTGTTCACAGGAACTGTGTGACAGTTCACCAAATGAAGACAATCAGAGTGATTTCATGACTGTATTTTACGCTAGAAATGCTCTTTACCAAGCCAGATCAGAGCTCTGGACTACTGTCATCATGACCAATGTGTTTGACTTCCCAGGAAGAAGCTGGAAGTGAAGGACCTGAAATGGGCCCCGGGGGAGTTTAGCTATAATCTTTTCAGTGGGCATTGTTTATTTATTCTTAAGTTTGTGTGTGAAAGCAAAGGGTGAAGGAACATCTGACTCCCATGTTGTACTGCAGCATATCACTTCCTCTTCAAACAGATAGGGAAACCGGATTGAAATAGGAGACAGTGAACTTCATGAAGCTCTGCTGGGTGTCATTCTATTACTGGGTGATTTGAGGGCCAAGGGTTTGAGGCATTTTCAGACGAAAAAGAGAAGAGGAAAACCTATGGAAAAGAGGAGGACTTGTCAGAATTTGAATCATGCTGTGTTTGAAGAGAGAGAGATTTCTTGCTGTAGAAACCGACATTTTGCAGACTAGAATGCTGTGAAGGTGAACAGAACACACAGTAGCTCCAACTCTGTATTATATGTTGTGCAGATCCCTTTTAATGTGCTACTTTTATTGCCTTGAATAGGAGAAATGGCAAGAACTAGATGGAATAAATTTGGGGTGCCTGCCTTAAATATTGACTTTTCCTAATGTCAGATTGTGCATAAATCATGTAACTCCTTTCACATATAATGATTTGCATGAGTGGTACTGTCTATATTTCTTCCTTCTGCTTCCAGCACCCCTTGTATTCATTGTGCAGTGCAAGCCCCACTAGAAGGAAGGGAACATCTGCATTTCTGGACAGATAATCACTGTGATAGATATTATGGGCATGATTTTCTGTTTTATTGGCAGCAGTGTAGAGTGAGGACTGCTACTTCACATGCATTGCTTTAGCTGTCAAGAATTGGCGGACACTGGTTTTAGTTCATAAAGACTCTTAAAATACTGTAGGCAGAAGTCAAATGCAGCCAGATTGCCATTTGGAATATGTCAGCAGGGAGGCACTGCCTGCTTCATGTCCTTTACCAGCAACTTTGATCCAACTGTGTATAGAACAAAACATAGTCCAGAGGGAGTCCCCTTGCTTGAAGGTAGACAGAGATTTAAACACTCTTGGAGGTAATGGGATTTAAGTCACTGTCCATAAGCTCAGAAAAAGCAGCCCCTGTGCTAAGTGTACATTACTGAAGATGTATGTGTGAATGCCAGATAAGCCTGAATGAAAACCATACATCTTAGCAGTGACCTTCTGTATATTCTGCTGATGCATTTGCCTCATTTTAGTAGCTTGTGGTGTGGGGATTAAGTCCTTACTTTTTCCTGGAGAAGTCAGCTAGATTGAGTGCAGTTAGAGGCAATACAGACCTGTCCAGGGGGGAACAGACTGTGAAATAAACACGGTGGTTTCTGTCTTCTCCTTGTCCAATGCACTCTTTCGTTTCTCACATTTCTGGTTCTCTGCAGAGCTTCCATCCTGCTCTGGCACCTCATACATCAACGAGGCTGTGCTCCACTGTTTTGTTAATATATGAAGTTCTGTAGCAGGACAGAAACTGTAATGCAGAACTCCAAGTCATGGTGCCAACAAATAGTGCTGATATTTACCTCTGGGATCTATTTTGTCTGATCCTTGAAACCTTTAGCACGTGAGGTCTTTCATTTTGCTGTCAGGGGCATCCAAATCATGAAGACTGAAGAATATGACAAGAGACAGGAGGTGTCAAGGCCACTGTAGCATGTGATAGATGTTGGGGGGGCACCTACCTTTGTTCTCATCTAACTTCTGGCTGTACTGTCTGCAGTTCCCATAAATTAACAAGGTTTTTAAGGTAGTTGAATGTGTCCAGAGGAGGGCAACAAAGCTGGGGAGGTGACTGGAAGGAATGTTCTCTGAGGAGTGGTTAAGGACCTGTTTTTTTGTGTTTTTCTTTTTTCTTTGGAGAAAAGGAGACAGAGGGGTCACCTCATTGTTCTCTACAGATTCTTGAGGAGGGGAAGTGGTGAAGGAGGTTCTGATCTCTTCTTCCTGGGATCCAGTGACAGGATGCAGGAACCTGGGATAGGTGGCCTATCTGATGGATACATTTTTCACAAGGAATTATGTTATAGGCTTTTTTTTTTTTTTTTTAGTGTATACTGCTGGCAAAGAGATTTTCTTCAAGAAATTTGATTGAGTGTAATCATGATGTCTGTTGCCAAGACAAAGATAGAAAGGAAAATGACGTGTAGGTGTCTCAGTGCTTCCACAAAAACAAAACAGACATGCTGTTCAAGGCTGATAAATCTATAACAGCCTTGAATCTTCTTTTTTAATTTATTTGATGCCAGATCCTACAATGGCACCTGTAGGGCTTAATTTGTTCTTCAGGAATTCCCATTAACACCAAGGAGCAAGATATCTTCCAAGGAGGTAAATTGTTGCTATTCAGATGATACCAATGAAACAAGTGCCGTGATGGTCAGATGACTTATTCCATCCACGATCCAAACCAGGAGGTGAAAAACCAGCCAGGTCCTTTTTTCCTGGGCGTTTTTTGAGAAACCTTCCTTCTATATTTGCCTGCCTCTGTCGGGTCTGTTGCTCTTAGAATCATACAAATGCTCTCAACTGTGTCTGCAGTGATCTTACTTATGTTTGTCTTACTTGCAAGCAGGCACTGAGAGCAGAGTTGCTTATTTAGTATCCTTGGAGGAAATGTGTAACCTTCAGCTGATTGTAGAGGTGTCCCACAAAGAGCTTAACTGAGATTTCTCCTGCTGAGGCTCTGCTTGCTGAAAGCCTGCTTGGACTAGAGTGACATGGATGAGCAGGAAGTTTCCTGTCTCAGAGAGGGAGAAATAAAGAAATTCCACCTATATTAAGTAGTTTGTCTAGGATTTATTCATGATAGAGAAAAAGATGCTTCTCCTTGGTTTTCTATCCACTTCGAAGGAAGTTCTGCTTACTTTTGATTTTAATATCTATTGCTCTACATCTGAATCTTTCTGACTTCCTTTTTTTTACTTTTCATCATTGAAGCAGAGAAAAGTGGTATTTTCTTGCCAGGTGCATGGTTTTGGCACAAATAGAGTTCGTCAGTGCTGAAATTTTGGCTTGTGTTGCATAGGAAATGCTCTCTGCTGCAGTGGATTTGGAGCCAGAAAGGAGTCTAGTGAATGATGCATTACAATTAATTCAGACCTTCCTGGTGAAATGGGATGCTGAAAATATAAGCTACTGGTTTTCCTTTGTATTGGTTCTTAAAGAGACAGAAGTTCAGAATGTAGTTCAACTGTTAGTTGTGGAGATCTATTTGCTTGCTCATATGCTGGCAAAAGGACAGACATTAGGAGAGATTGATGTATATGAATGGTGATGTACTGGGAGAGCCTTGTTCCCTGACTAGAAATGAAAGGTTTGGATTCATAAAGCTGTAAAATCAAATCCATCAGGGCTATCTGGATTTAGAAATCTTGCTGAGTTTAGTCAAGAGTGTATGGCCTCTATTTGTTAGCACTGCAGTAAAGTACAGGGCTCCAAAAGTAACTGCTGCAAAGGCTCTCCATTAAGGGAAGACAGACATCCTGCCTTCACAGAAGACAGGAATGTCTCTTTCATTCTGGGGCATACCCCAAGGCCACCAGCACAAAAATCTATACTAGCAGCAAGATGGTTGCATGGGAAATTGCATGTGGCAGATGCATGGAGATAAGAACTTCTCCAGCAGTTTTTGAAGTCCACCAAATTGTTGAGGAGGCCTGGAATACAAATGGCAGTAAGCAGGAAAGTCTGGCAGAAAGAAAAGGGTGGATCTCTAATGTGTTGTCACTGGCTTGCTCATGTCAGAGGGTTACATGCAAATGCTTGCTCTTCTGTTTGATGGTCAAGGTACACTCTGAACATTATGTGATAGTGTTCAGAGAAGAAAGAGAGAGAATAGAGGCTAGTGCTGAGACCCAGAGACAAATACAGGGTCTGGTGTTATCTATGGTGAGAATTCATAGTTTTTCAGGCCCTGGGAGAGGGGATACGGCTCATAAAGTGGTAACTGGGACATTAATCCCTCAAAGGTGCAGTTTCTACTCTCACTTCCAACAGCTGCAGCATGCTATGGGCTCTTCCAAGTTTACTGATTCTCCTCTTTCAGTAGTGGGGCAGAAAGCACTCTGCCTTAGCCTTGGATGTGCCTCTTTATAAGATTGCACCTCTGCATAGCTTCTGTATGCTCATTCCATGTGCTGAAATCAAGTGCTTGATCAAGGCAACACAGAACCTTAAACATTTGCTAACTTATTGCTTCAAGCACTATGCTGGTTGCCGTCATACTTCCTCACCTACATTTTGATTTTGAGAGCTTGGATAAAGCTCTCAAATATGTTTCCTTCAGGTTAGTTTTTTTTTTGTGGCTGGAGTACACGTCTCTCGATGTAGAACATTGCCAAGAAGGCTGAAAGTTTCCACAGCTTACTGAGCAGATGATCATGTAGTTTGCCAAAGGGTAACAGCTGCAATTATGGACATGGCAAAGGTTAGTAGTGATCTGTCACTGGTACAAGTCACAGTGCATATTAGAAACAAAATACTCCAAACAGTTTGTGTCTCTCTCCTAGGTATAAATCAATGATCACCCTGTGTAGTTCGAGGATTGATTTTTTTTTTTCTCTCCTGTATTTTTAAATGAACTGCTTGCAAGTGGGGTGGATGCTATCACTGCAGAAGTGCATTAACACAAACAACAAATTTAATCTACTGACTTTGTGCATATTTTTTGCAATTGGAATTTGTTATTACCTCTAAGAATGAAGCTGCTTAGCAGCTACCTATGTTTTTGCAGCATGATTTGTGTCTTGTGGCTTATTTGCAGTGATACTGACCTTGAAGGAATGTCAAACATACAACATCATCAACAGAAATTTGGGATTCAAATGGCTGTGAATTACCTTCTGTGGAAAATAAGTGAAGAAAAAAAAAAACCTAAACCCAACTCTGGAATGGGGGAGCTATTTTGATGCTCCAGTCTCCAGAGAGAATTGGAGAAATGAAGGGGAAGGCAGACAACAATTAAAGGAAAAAGGAAGGGAAAGAAATGTGTGTCAATGCCTAGGAAAATAGCTGAGCTGCCGTTATCTCTATGTCCCTGCATCTGTCTCTTCTTTTTTTTTGCTGGTGAGCTCAGGCAAAGTTGACCAACAGAAAAGAAGTCTGAACCTTCTATTAAAGGTAGCTGAGTGTATTATGGCTGTCTCAACTGCTGGCCTTGTCTGTGGGAGAACCTTGGGTATGCTTGGGAAAGTCACTTGATCTCTAGGTTAGATGGTGCCTCTCCCAGTCCCCTTGCCTGGAAAGCAGTATGGGACCCCTTATCCCAAGAACAGGACAGAGTCAACTAGACTCATGGGCCACTGAACACTGCCCTTCTCTTCATGGGAAGTAAATTCTTTTTTCCTCCTGACACGTCTTCTGCTTTTTGGTGCTGGGCAGAGCTGAACTTCAAGTCCAGAGCTGGACTTGAAGGTCTGTTCTTGACTGGGTATTGGCAGAGAAACCTTCTTGCCCGTTCTACCTCCCTGCCACCATGTTATTGCATGTAGTGTGAGACTTTCTGCATGCCCCCCTGAAGGGGCAGAACTGCGTGGGGACTGCCTGATCTCTTTTCCAATACCTGTCTTAAGTGTGTGTGTCAATTGAATTATTTGAAAATAATATATATTAATATATTATATGATATATATTAATCAAAATCTTAATTTGTAAAAGGACTTTGGAAAGGTTTTGCTAAGACATGTTTTTTAATTAAAAGCTTTTAAACACACAGGGTTTTTTTCTCAGTAATTAAGAAAAGAAGGAGCATCACGAACCTGAAAGACTGCATGAAACCAAGACATCGTGTCTAAAACAGTGTATTTTTAATCTCTGACAGTAATTTATTTTATGCTGGAGTTAAGTGTATGCATGCCAGTCTTCCCTGAACCCAAGTGAAATGTTTTGTTCTTTGTGAATGAATCAACTTCTCTTTGCAGTTTCCTTTAGATTTACTTTTTCATTAAAAAAAAAAGAAACTTTATTTTAAAAACCTGAACGGAATACAAGCAAACAAAAAAAAAAACTGAAGGAGAAAATATTTTGCCAGCACATCTATATCGTTGCTGCTGTGCACAAGTCTAGCTGGGAATAAAAGTGCGTGGGAGAGTGTTTAGAAAAAATCCGGAGTCCATTAGAAACAGATGAGTCTTTTTAAATTTTGGGTGGGGTTTTTTTTGTTTGTTCGTTTTTTTTTTTTATTAATTCTGTATATCTAAAACACTTTTCTTGTGCCTATTGAAACTTTCTCCTCTGTGTTTTTTTTTAAATATCAGAAGTTTCTGTTCCATGTCAGCCAATCTGCAAAAATGATAGATTAAAAGGAGCATGAGAAAGGAAATTTATAATTACATGGAGATACATTAAAATGCTGAGGAAAAAGATTAAGGAGGGACACCACTACTCTCTCTAAATACATGAGAGAGGTGAACATTGCAGTGAAGGAAGACCTACTTAAATTGAAGGACAATATTAGTAAAAGAATAATGTGAATAGATTGGCCATGAGCATCCTTGAGTCAGTAATTAGAGTGTCTGACTAGGGGAGAGGAGAGAGGTACTCTCTCTGGGGGAGTCTGCTGCTGGACAAGCATGGAGAAATGGAATCTGGGTCTTGGGTGGGTTTCAAATAACTGTACATGCCCAGAGGGATAGGGCCAGTAAGGAATGAAATTATTTTTGGTCCTGAATACCTCTATAGAAAGCTGACGTCTTTGAGTCTTCACTTGTAAGATTGTCCATAATAACAAAATTGTCCTTAAAACCAGTTTAGATTTTACACTAAATTTTGATTTTGTTCCAATACGTGGTAATTT
This sequence comes from Lepidothrix coronata, assembly GCF_001604755.1. Taxonomy (NCBI): domain Eukaryota; kingdom Metazoa; phylum Chordata; class Aves; order Passeriformes; family Pipridae; genus Lepidothrix; species Lepidothrix coronata. The sequence goes on from NW_016690400.1 coordinate 1,305,587, forward strand.
ACAATGAGGTCCGGAAGTCAAACTTAGCTTAGTGGGAAGCAGCATTGTGCTCCTCTGGGTGAGTTTGTTACAGAACAGTGATTAATTTTGCCTTTTCTGAAAACATTTTAGCCATTTTGTGTTTGTATGACAGGAGAAGAGGTCTGCCAGCTATTGGATCTCAGTGCTCTGAGGAAGATCTGAAATCAACTATTGGATTCAGATTGAAAGTGATCTTATTTGAAAGGACTTAGTGGATTTACAAAGTAATTTCTGGAGTAGCTGGCTACACTGGGTATTTTTCCAGCTGTAGTGTTTCAGCCCAGGCAAGGATTTTGAGTTGCATATAACAAGCGTAGCTTGAAATTCCCACCATGGTATCTACCTGCAATCTACGTGGAAGCAGCTCTTTTCAATATGTTTGGTAATTTTTTTGTTTTATGCTACAGTAAAGAAATAAATAATTTAAGCACTAGGCGTTTCTCTGGAACCTCTTCCCAGTTTTGAACTGTTGCCTGAGAATGAGCTATTTTGTCTTCCTCGGTACCGATATTTGTTATTCCACTTGTGCTGGCAGATTGTTAGACTCAGTTTGTGCTCCTCACTTTATGCTTCTGCTGTCTGCCATCTCAGTATTATGGTCTCAGGCTCAAATTACAGTATTACTTAGATCTCTTACCTACGATTTTGGAGGGTGACTTGTGCTGGCCTAGCACTCAGGAGAAGATGCATGTTTTATATGCCCATCTCTTGGGCTCAAATGTCTCTCACTGTGAGGGTTCTTTACCATGAATGATAACGTTTCACCCAGGTCACCTTAAAACTGCCTGATGACTTCAGGGGTGCCTGTCCAAAGGAAACCTTCAGCAAGGGCACAGAGGCAAATGGTAGGACACCAGATCACTGCTGCAGGGGGATGTTGGCTTCTGGAAGAAAAGTGGAATGTGCCATCCCTTTCTGCTGACTGTGCATCTTGTTGTGCTGCCTGTGAGCACTCTGCCACTGCAATTTACATCTCTCTCTGAACACCATGTCAAGCTGTTCTTTAGCACCTTTTTGGTCATGTGTCCCGAGTTCTACTGTCATGGAGACAATGACTTGCCTCCTGGCTAAGGTGCTTGATTGGGACTTCTGGTTTTGCTTTTCAAATGTCATCTGGTAGAACCTTTCAGGTGGTACTCCTTCTGCCTGGAACTCAGTGCCTCTCCTCCAAGGTAGTATACATGTGCTCCTGCTATGCTGGCAGCTGCACTAACAGTGCTTAAAATAGATGGGTGAAACACGTCCTCTCAACCACCAGCACAGACAAGAGTGTTCTGCTTCCACGCAGGCCAAGGTGAAGTCCAAGTTGCTACAGTTTTAACTTTGCTTCACATCTCGAGTCCTCTTCCTGGCTGAAATGTAGAGTATGTTAGTTTCATTGTTGTTTTTGCTCCAGTCAACTATCATGAATTGGCTCCCCTGAGTTAAAAACACCAATTATTTTTTTTCTCTCTGTTATAGGCATGCTGCCTTATTGCTGGTTCTTATGTGGTTATTTGTCTGACATTTATTTAGGACTCACTTTAATGTGTATTTTGCTTTGTACTGCAGAATGTTCTGTACTTGGTCCTTTCTATGTGCTGAAAAATTAGTTCTAAATAAAAGACAGCAGTTGAGATAATCTAACCTAACACAGACAAGCTTTGGATGACAAGTGAAACTCAATGCTTGATTATGCACAATGAGGTCCTGAGCCCTCATATGCACTGCTTTGACATAGCATAATGTAATTTACAAATTTCAGCTGTCCTAAACATGTCTTTTTTAACAGAGGTGCATCAATCTACAGCAGCTGAAAACCAGCATTTCTAGTAATTTCTTGCAGCTGCAAGTAAAATAATCACAGGGTTTGGTTGTTTTTTTTTTTTTTTACTCTTCTCTTTAAAAAGTCACAAAAATCCTCTCAGAATCTCGTGGGTTGCAATATTCCTTGTTTTCACACAGTCTGAAAAGGATAAGTCAGATCTGCCACCTTCACTGCTGGATGTGCATAGAAGAGGCTTTTATGGCACATTATTAGGGAGGGCCTGGCTAACCTAGGGATGGCATTAGTTACATAAGATCTCAAACATACCTCAAGTACAGCATGGATGCTGTAGAGTGAAGCAATTATCTATTTTGCTGTCCTAAGAACAGAGTGACCTAGATTCTCTCTTCTTTTTTTTTTTTTTTTTCTTTTTCTCTTTTTTCCTTTTTTTTTTTTCCCCCTCCCTTTTTCCTCACGGGGTGGCCCACTTAGTTGATTAAACTGCAACTCAATTATAGCTGGTTGTGTTACAGCTGGGAATAAAGCAAATGTAAGGGAACTGAAGCTGATAAAGTAATTTATTTTTTGCCTTATTTGTTAACTGGAAATTATGATTAGGATTAAGTGACAAAAGCTTTTTGAGTGACAGACATCTCGCAATAGCTTTGCCTGGCAGCAGGGAATGCAAAAGTGATTTAATGAAAAGTTGTATATTTCATGGTTAAAAAAAAAAAAGGAAATGGTCTAGTTTATAAAAGATCTGAAATAGGCTTTAAATCCAAAATAAGCCCAAAGTCAGCAAATGCAGGGACAGCATGGTTTGTATTTTGTTTGAAGTGAATGCATAAAACACATTAAATCTTGTGCATTATTTCTAACTTTTATGTGCCTGCAAGTTCTCTAATAAATCATCAGAGGCATTAGGAAGGTAAACTCTACCTAAGTCATCTAGGTAGAGTTTATCAAGGAGGTGACCTAACTCCCATCCTACAGTCTTTGGTAATAGAATTATCCTTTAGGTTAAGGACATGACAGTCAGGTAGCATGTGGTCTATGCTAAAAAATACTGTATTTAATGGAAGCTGACTTTGGCTTAGTGTCGTATTTGTCTCCTCATCTGTTGTCTCCTCTCACTTAATGCTCAGGGAACAGAACAAAAGCAAATCTGTTCAGTGCAGGACAACCTGGAAAGTAAAATTCCTCTTCCTGTGAAGTTCAGGGAGGAAAAGTATCCAACAAGAACTCATGATCCCATCACTTACATTCCTAGGCAGATATCTCTGGGGAGATCAGGGATGAAGCTGTGGTTGGAACCCAGCATCAGATTTATGCGTGGACTCCAAGTACTGGTAGCAGTACCTTCTGTTTCCTTGGGCTGGATGCTTAGTATGGCTTCTTGCTGGGTTATTGCCTCACCTGCAGCTGAGCAATGTGCCTTCACACTGCTGCCACCTTCACAGTCAAGCAAGACAACTTTGCCAGATGAAAAAACAACTGGAATTCAGCACAGGCTCTGACAGTGTGGGAAGCTGATTCTGCAAATATGTTTCTTGATGGCGGGACAGAGGAAGCTCACCCATCCCTCCTCTGAAAAGTCCCGTTACCCAGTTTCAGCGGCAGTGTGCTGTCTTGCTGTTCACTTACTGCTTCAGTTTTCGGAAGTGGCCTCAGAGCTACAAAACTGTTCTATACAGTGTAAGGTGGATGCTTTCCTTACCTTCCCAGGCTATCGTTTGGCTTCAGCAACACGTGAGAGAAGTATCCATCTGTATCAATTTGCCTTTGATATTTTGGGGCTTGAAGAACTTCCTCAGGGATTAGAGAAGAGCTCAGGGAGATGGGCCTGTGAAAATTGTCCTTCCTGTGTTTGTGCTGAACTTCCCTATCAGGAAGGAATGGATTGGTGAGGAAGCAGTATGTGGATATTCTGGGAGACAGTGTATGAAGCTATGGCTGAGTTCATGGGTTATGACAAGGGCCAGGTCTGCTCCAAGTGCAGCTTACTTAGAGCAAAAGAGAAAGACAGCACTGTCTTCAAAGGTTTTTAAGAATGAAGGGCTATTCATCTTTGTAGGGAAATTTTCCTCTATTGGGAGGGATTAATCAGAGATACCACAGAAGATAATAGTCATGTAATTTGAGGACCTTGAAGTCCCTAGAAAGCCTTGACTTAAAGGTGACTGACATCACGTGGAAGGCCACACTTAATTTCAAATGGTCTCTCTGTTATTTGAAATTTGAAAGCATCTGAGACACACACATGATTTCAGATTCTTTTCTGCACCTCCTCTATTTGTGCTTTTGTAGTGACTTTAATGGTTAATTTTATTTCCTCTCAATAGCTAACATGTGCTGACATGAACATTGGCTTGTCTTTCAGTCTTCTTTTTTTCCTCATTTCATGAACCCTCTGTCAGAATGTAATCTCTATTCGTTTTAGTTTTGTGCTAAGATAGCAGTACAACCACTTAGCAGGAGAGCTTAGGAACAGTCTCTTGAGATGTTTCCACCAGGATCAGACTACCTGTGTGGTATTTCTCATCTAAAATGCAGCCCCTAGCAGAAGGATATCATTGGCATCACTTGTCTCAGCTATGTCAGGATTGCTGCAGTGTCCTGAGGAGGCACAGAGGGGATCTGTTTATTTAGTCACGCCCAGGATCAGGAATCCTTTACATATTTCATAAAAGAAAGACAGGCAGGTCTTAGCCCGGATAATGCTTTGTTACCTGTCTTCCTTATCACAAAAGCTCTGGTCAAGCTGCCCTCTGAAGGCACCTGGTGATTCATGCTCATCTTATCGCCATGCACAGAGTGGTAAATCACCCTTGTCTATCTGTGTAGCACTGCTGGGCATCCCTTTCTCATGTACTCCTTAGGAACAGACATTTTTTAATGGTGCAGCTGATGGGGAGGTAACAGCATGGATGTACTGACATTTTGCTAGTGCTGTTTGGTATGATCAGAACCCCTTTCTGTGCTTCATAGAAATGCTGGAGTCTGTTCTTCCTGGTGATCCACCAGAACCATCACAGTGATGGAAGGAGGGAAATGAAACAATAATTCTTGTTCAAGGGCTCAGCTGTTGAGATATCTACCAGCAAACCTGTTACCCTTCTTTGGACTGCTGCAATTTCTTCCCTGCAACCACTTGCATAGATTCTGGTGCTTGCCACTATTTACAGCCAGCTGCTTGTTGGGCCCAGCAGGGAGGACAAAGACAAATAAATGATAGCCGTGAATTTACACAGCTCAGCAGTCTGAATTAGAGGTCTAATATTCACATGTGCTGCTGAAAGAGCTGGTGCAACTGCCAGTGGAGCATATGTGTAGGGGTTAATGCTATCAGAAACCTTCATCCAGTGAGATTTGGTTCTGGCTGTGCTTACGATTTTGTGATGGTGATTTTGTGGTGAACTGGAGTCATGGTAGAATCATAGCAGTTTATGCTGGGGCAATGTTTGTGCAGCTTTTCCTGAGAAAGTCGTGGCCTTGGCTTTAATGAGAAAGAATGATCTTTGGCAGAAATGGACATCCTGACTGTGATGGGGAGAGAATGACCTCCTTTATGCATGGGGCTTGCTTCGGAGCTTCCAGCAGTAATTGCAGGACTTTTTTCCCATGGTGGCAAGTTACCCTGTGCTGCTGCTGGCTGTGCTGCACCGTGGACCACAGCTGGTGGAGTCTGCTCAGAACCTCAATATCTCTCCTCCCAGAATGCCCATGGCACCCTTTGAAGAGCCATTCTGTGTTGAAGAGTACACTTCCTCTCCATCTGTGAGATGCGTTCTAACAAAACAGAAAACCTATTGAGCTGGCTTTGCTAAGTTGCCTTGCTGAAAAGATGACCTGTTTGTGCCTCCCACTAGTGTGCACACACTAACTGCAGAATACCAGTGTTGTATAGGACACTGAATATGAGCAAGAAGAAGCCCTTCCTTGACTGTATTGATTATATAAGAACAGCAGACTCAGAGGTAGGAGAATAATCTCTGTTTTTCCCCATTCCCCACAATGTCTTTTCCATGTGCAATGTGTACCAGGGAATCAAGGAGACTTGCCATAATTATATCACTGACGGTCTCTGAGTAGTTAAATTCAGTTCAGGGCTTAAGCAGAGAGACCTGAGGTTCCTTATGTTCTGTCAAATTCTCACTGTTCATGTTTGCTAACCTTTTAACTAGAGAACCAGATAGAGAAAGTCATAAGAGGTAACTGTCTTGAAATGCAAAATGCTCAGTAGAGCTTTATTTTAGCAAGGTTCCTATTCCCAGTCTCTTTACCTACAAAGCCTTTATAAGGGAATCAACTCATGAATCAGTCTTCATTAAGATATGTATTAAAACTAGCAGTAACTACCCTTTAAAAAATAATAAATTAGTTGTGTTGGGCAGGGCAGGGTTTGTTGGGATTTTTTCTTCTCCTTTGAATCCACTTCCGTGCTCTCAAAACGAAAGCAAGAAGTGCACCCTGGGACAGCGAGAGAAGAGAAGAACACTGGCATAATTTCTCTCCAGCTCCTTGGAGAAGCTGGCCTAACCTTGCAGCCTCAGTTGCTCAAGGATAGAGAGCAAAACACATGTAGTCAGCTACTTGGACACCTGGCTCACTTTTGGCTGACTCTGCGGTCATGAGCCTGTGCCAATGTGGTAAATGAGACAGAATTGTCTATCCGTGGATTTTTCTTCCTCTCTGGATTACATAGGATTACATAATTTTTCATGGGAGATATGAAAAGTCCTGTTTGGACATGGACATATTCTGGGCCCCTGAAGGATATTGGGGAACAGAAGCTGTGAGCCAAGAGCTTTCTTCTCTCCGTCCACCATCACCTTAGCCCACTGTCAGAAGCAGAGCTAATTCTTTCTCTCTCGTTCCTGACACAGCATTGACTTCTGATTCTGAATGGCAGTCAGTTGTTAGACATTTTCTCAACACTGTCCATGAACTGTCATCAGACCTCTGGGTTTTGAGAAGCTCAATCTGGTTGATACCTACACTGGCCTTTATGTGTACTAGTATGGTTATGTTTAGTTATTTGAAGAGGGCAGAATGTACGCCTGAACCCAACATGACTTGCTTCTGAGACTGTGCCTATAGCGACAAATGTGTGAGAGGAAATGTGTGAGAGCTGGACAGGCAATGATGCTGTTACTGCTTTTTGGGGCAATGTCTTCGGTGTTCCAGTGCAGTGTCATGGCACAAGTAGGTTGAACGTCAGCTGTGATAGTCTATCTGAAAAAAAAAGGTGTTATGGTTTCACTGCTGCATGGTCTATGCAAGACAGGTAAGCATAAGCACAGATACAAGGCTGTGTGCTACAGACCAGTTAGCCATGCAACACCAAAGGATGCAGACATTTGAACTGGTTTTGGTGGAAGGATGTATTTGTTGTGAAAAGCTGTTCATCGTTATCTCAGCTTCAGCTTAATTAACTTCTGACAGATTCATCTGTGTAACATTCCAGCTGAAGTTCCTGACCAAGCTCATTACAGAGCTCAAATGGATAGACCAGTTTGACAATGGAAAGTAACACAAATCATTTTAACTAGGGACTGTTTCATTATTTAACATTTAAAAACCATATCTTTCTCAAGCAGATCTCAGCACCTCTGGGGAACATTTACAACTTCTTATGAGTAAGCATGCGTTCCTTCTCTGACCCAAAAGGTGATAATGAAGTCTTTAACAGGATCTGTGGTGGTTCTTTGCTAGAGGAGAATGAAATACAGCATTGGCATATATTCTGGCCACTAATAAAAAAAACAAGGTAAAGGTCATCTAAACATTTTCAGCAGAACAGAATCACTCAGAACATTGGGAAGATTTTCTGCCTGAAACACCCTGTGTCAGGATGAGGGAGAGCTGTATTTAGAGGCTCTTATCTTTAATCTGCAATATAAGATATTTCCTGGCACATTGCATTGATTTTCACCTCATTGTGATCTTGTTATAATTGTAGAGGCAAGACAAATGTAATCTCATGTATTCCATGCCTTAGCTGTGACAGTAATTTAGATATCTGTCATCTCCTTTTCAGCAGAACTGCCAGTGAGTTCCTTGCAGGAAGTATTCATATACTTGTGCACTTGAATATTCCTCTTTTAGTACACAACTTTCCTTTTGCACCTTGTCTGTTTCATTCCATTATTTGAGAGGATTTGTAATGCTAATTTTGCCCTGTGGGGCAGCCCCTCTTTGCTTACCATAATCCAGATACAGAACTGCAGAAAGGCTTGTTTGCTTGAAAGCTGCTCTTTTTTTCCCCTGGCAATGCAAATTATTGTCTCTTAATAAGCCAAGAATCTGTTACTTTCTTACATCACCCATGTTGCATTTTACTCTGGTGCTACAGTGGGATAAATGTCCATGTTGTCATTCAAGCAATTAATTAAAATGAAGGGTAGACCTTGCAGAACACTCTACCTGCTGCACATCCTTCCAACTTGACAGGAAATCAATTGTACATCGGCTTCCAGACTTGACAAAGCAATACAAGGGGTTTCCAGAAGCCTTTTTGTGGCAGGTTTTGCAAACATACTGATAGATACAACCAACACAGCTAACTGGCAGATTTTGAGGCTCCCTCAAAGAGGCAGTAGTAACTGACCTTCCAAGGGACTTCCAAGAGGCAGTGGCTTCCCTTCAGGTGATTGGAGAGAAGACAGGCAGTGTTCCTTAATCACAGAAACCTTTCCCATCCATGCTGGATGCCCATATTAGCTGAGATGGCTCGCATTAGGATTTTCTTCCTGGGAGAAGGTCACAACTACAGACCCAATTTAAGTTGGCTCAGAATGTTTGCAAAAAGAAAAGACTGTCTGTACTTGCTTTCAAATCTGCTAACCAGCAGTCAGCTTAATTGCTTCATTTCACTGGTTTACTCTTTTATTCCTTTGCTTGCTTCTGTGAAAGTTTGGTAGGCAAATGGAACAAAGAAAGGGACTGTGAGACTAGGGAAGGTTTTGAGTGGAATGAGGGGGTATCCTACCAGCAGAATGTGGTGTCTGACAGGTCTTATATTATTAGTTGCCTTAGAGCTGTGGGTATCCTGGAACTGAGACATGCCCCTGATCTAGAATTTAGATAATAATGCTGGCAAAGCATCTGTAAGGTTTGTGATTGGTGTTCCTCTGCAACCAACAAACCAAGTTGTTATCTGTGTTATGTCTTCCAAAGTATTGCATTCTTTATAGGTGCAAGGGAGAGGTTGTTGCTCGTTAGCACTGTGCTATTACCTCTCTCTATGTGCTCTGCAGTCTGGTTTGATGGATGTTGGTCTCTTTTGGAGCAAACTAAAACCTTCCATCAGTATGACAGTCCTCTTAAAGGAGTACTGGGCTCATATTAGAGTAGGAGGCATCTGAGCCTTAAATCGATATGCAACAGGCAGTATGCATAATACATAAGTATTTTGGGGACATTGCTTTGTATTTGATGGAAAGGAAGGCATAACCAGCATGAGCCATTTCTACGTGCTGTGGCTCCCTTGTCAGAATCAACGAGAGGCTGATCTCAAACAGGGGTGATATAATGAAAACAAGAGGTGAGGATATGGGGGAAAATACCTGAGATTGCCATGTTCACAAGAAGAGAAGCATGGTTTACAGGAGCTGAAAAAGGAGTGCAGTGTCTAGTACTGAGAGTAGGTCCCTTGAACAACTGCCTGGAGCTGCTATGTATAAGATATGCTGCCTCTCTTTCTGACTATCCAAGACAGTTGTACTTTTCGTGATACTTTTCTTCAACAGGAGTGACTGGCATAAATTTATAAGTGACACATGCATTTTGAATATACTCACCAGTCTAACAACACTTCCTGTTTCCTGCCTACAGAGGCAGACAGATCTTCTTAATTCTATCTTCCGTTCTATCAAAAAAAAAAAGTATCTAAACCCATGGGAATCTTCAGGTGTGCTAATTTGGGACTATGTTTGAGCTTTCTTCTAGCAGCATTGGCATTTCTTCTTTTTTTCATGCTGGCTCTTAGGAGGAGGTGTGATATCCCAGTAGTTGTGGCCAGCATAGTGGCCCCTTGTGTGTAAGTTGACTGCATAGTGGTGGGAAGAATTCTTTCTGTACTGGAGAACAATGCACTGAATTCACAAAATGAGTTAACCTGTTCTGTTGTGCAGCTGGAAATTTCTTGGTGGTGTTTGCAAAAGGAAGAAACAGAATGAAAGTGACTTAAGGGTTTATCAGATTGCCCTGTTTGCAGTGGTAGTCATAGCTGAGTTATGACAATCAACAAAAAGGTTTACCTCAAGAGCACTCAAATTTTTCTCTGTTAGTGGTCTTCTCTCTTTTTCATCGTGTTTGAAGCTTGGACTTTGTTTTAGCCTCTAAGCAAAAACAATGCTTCAAAGAGCTATTTTGGTGCTGCTACCTGTTCCCCAATTCTCCCCATTCTCTCCATCTGTCACTGTCTGTCACTAAGTCACTGTCTGTCAACTTTGCTACAGACCTAAAGGAGTGAAAAAATCTCATGAGCTTTTAACAGTTGCATTGGTTCTTGCCTCAACAGTGTAATATTTTACTCGATGTTAAGGCATGACTTTTTCTACAGCTGCAATGTTGGAATGTTTAGCACAAGAAGATGGAGATTAATGGAATTGCTGTGATCCCAGGTAATGATTTGTAGCTTTAATCTGGAAATGCAATAAATTATGGTCATTAAGGTAAAAAGCATGGGCTAAAACTAAGCATGTGTGTAGCCCCCTTTCTAGGTTGGGGCTCTATAATTTTCTATGCACAATGAGGAAACTAGAATTTGCCACATCTTTATAGTTGCTCCTTCTTTGTTGTCTTGGCTTAGAATGAGATCTGTGCATGACAGAAAGCTGAACATGAGTGCACAGCTGCTGAGAGCTGGCAAGAACAACAATGAGAACCATGATGTGTTGAGACCTGTAAGGAGATCCTGGCTACAGTCATCAGTTGCTACCTCCCTTTATAAGAGTCTTTAGGCCCTGTTTTGTGCAGCCACTGGCATTTATTCTTGGCAACAGGAAGCCCTATACACCCCTCATTTTAAACATTTGGTGTTTGGCCCATTTGAAGAGTGGGCAGTCACGCATTTTTGCAGCCATGCTTCTAGGTCATGTCCCATCTTCCTTTGCATTAGTCCTCTGTCTCCAATATTGCTTCAGATGCAGCTGCGCTTCTGGGTTCTTTTGCATGGCAGATTTAAAATTGTGATAAGCAGCTTGTAGTTGGAATTGAGGCTTAGGGTCTCATTAGCTCGCAGAGACACTTATATTTTCATTTGCATTTTAGGGGAGCATATGAGACCCTGTAATTACAATGTCTGAAGGCTCTCCATCCTCCTGGGGCTGAGTAGCCATTGTTTTTCAATTCATTTGATAAGTAGCAGCAAAATTAACCATTTGTTTATAAAGCAGCTAGATTTCTTACACTGCTGTCAACCATAGAGGTGGATGAGGTAGGTGGATGAGGTAGGTAGGAGGTACCCTCCTCATCCCTCCTGTGTGCACTGGAACATCTCTTCGTTATTAGCAATGGGTTCTCCTTCCTTAGAACTGCTAAACTGTAAGGTATTTTCTGAAGGATGGAAAGGTCTTTACTGTTTTTCACAGAAGAGTGAGTTAAAGCTCAAGGAAAAGCCCAGTCACTGGGCTGTGAACTGGGTGAATTTGCCATCCTGAGGACCAGCTCTATCCCCAGTGCTCATCTGTCCTGTCGAGTGTGTGCAGTGACAGAGGGTTGACACAGGTGTCACACGAAGAGGAGAGATTTTCTCAAACCCTTAATGTTCGATTAGCCTGCCAGTGTCCCAGGAAAGCTGAGACCCTTGT